>NC_061119.1:54694924-54827576 GCF_002878395.1 Capsicum annuum | reverse complement strand
GAAAACCAACCATTACACTTAGTGGTGAATGAAAGAAAATTGCTTCTATACCAAACTACCATCCAAATTAAAGATTTGGGAGATCAAAAGAATTAAAAATATAGCAAATTCTCTTGGTTACATATATTTTCAGCTCGTATATATTATAGTGATGTCTGATTTACAGAACATGCGGACCAAAGTGATTCAAATGATGAGGAGAAATGCGACAAAAGAAACTCACATAACCATGAATCGGAAAAAAGATGAACATTGTTGATATTTATTACCTTTGTTCCACGAAATCGAAAAGTGATTGTAGAAAAGAAAGTTGATCAACCTGGAAATATATTTAACAAGAATGAAAGAGGGTGAAATATAGATAGATGAAAAATATTGTAGTAAAGTAGAACAAATTTACTTTATGTAATTGAAAACACAAAATCACTATGTGCCCCGAACACAAAAGATCAAAATAACAAGACACCTAAATTGGGTATAAAAGAAGGACAAAAACTTACCACAAATGCAGAAGCAACTGAAGCGACGATAAAAAAAGATAATCCACCCAAACTTGTTTGGACAACCTGAAATAAAAATTTAAAGTATGAAGAGAAATTTTTAACCGACAATATATGCATAGTCACTAAATTGTAAACAGAAGTGAAACAACGAAGTATATGCAAAAAATTTTAAGACTAAAGATGGAGTCAATACATTGAATTTAATGGAACTATATTGACTGTTATTCATAGTCGTAGGCTGCTGATTTTATACACAGAAAGACGCAACAAAATAAACCAAAAAGCTGGAACGACTAACTAAGATAACTCCTAAAAAATAGGAAACAAATTCACGATAAACTACTCTCCTAAAGACTAGGGCAAAGCTAGAAATAGACTGGAAATAGGACTTTATTTGCTGACTTTATTTGCTAACACTCTCCCTTAAATTGAAATCTCTCAAGCTTCACGTTAACAGTAGCTAGTTGAATTCTTTCATCGTGCCAATACCCATCGACCTCCTCAGCTGTTGGAAAGGGAGAAACCTGAGAGGTTTAGTAAGAATGTCTGCCAACTGATCTTGACTTCGGCAATACTGAAGCTCTATTGTTCCTTCATTGTTGAGATCTCGCAGAAAATAATACGTCACATCAATGTGCTTGCTTCTTCCATGGTTCACAGGATTCTTTGACAACTTGATTGCAGAATTGTTGCCACAAAATATCATAGTAGCACTTTCCATCTTGAATTGCAACTCTTTAAGGATTCTCCTAAGACAAATAACTTGACAAGCACAAGCTGTAGCAGCTACAAATTCAGCTTCTGTACTTAATAATGTAACAACTGTTTGCGTTTTGGAAGACCACAATACAGCCCCTGCGCCTAGCATAAAGACATAACCTGAGGTGCTCTTTCTACCATCTTGATCTCCTGCATAATCGCTATCAGTAAAGCCAATCAAATCTGCCCTTTCTCCCTTCCTGTAGAAAATTTCAAAATCCTTGGTTCCTTGTAAGTAACAAAGAATTCTCTTCGCAGCTAAGATATGCATTTCAGTTGGGCACTCCATATATCTACTTACAAGACTAAAAACATACATGATGTATGGTCTTGTAGCAGTTAGGTACATTAGACTACCCACAATTTGCTTGTAAAAAGCGCTATCCGTCTTCTTTCCGCTCCCAGCTTTGGTTAGTTTCAAGCCAAACTCAACTGGAATGTTGGTTGGATTGCAATGCTGCATCTTAAATCTGTTTAAAATTTCTCTCATGTACTTCTTTTGGGAAACAAATATGCCATCATCAGATTGCACTACTTCTAAACCAAGAAAGTAATGCATCTTACCGAGATCAGACATATCGAATTCATCCATCATACACTTCTTGAAATCAGAAAACATGTCACTTTATTCCCATGAAGATGAGATCATCGACATACAAACACGCAATGAGCATTTTCCCATTCTCTCCAATTTTCACAAAAAGTGTAGGCTCATATGGACACTTTTGAAAACCCATTTTCTGAAAATAAGCCTCAATGCGACAATACCAAGCCCGTGGGGCTTGTTTTAGTCCATAAAGATCTTTCTTTAATCGATAAACTTTATTCTCACTTCCAATCTTAACATAACCAGGGGGTTGTTCGATAAATACCTCTTCCTCCAAGTATCCGTGTAGAAATGCTGATTTGACATCCAATTGGAAGATCGGCCATGAATTTTGTGCTGCCAAGGCAATTATCATTCTAATAGTGTCATGCCTTGAAACTGGAGCAAAAACTTCAGTATAATCCATACCATACTCTTTCTTGTATCCCTTAGCGACCAATCGAGCTTTATACTTGTTGATTTCGCCATTTTCTTTCAGTTTCGTCTTATAAACCCACTTAATACCAATAATCTTGTGTTTCTCAGTAAGATCAATAAGTTCCCAAGTATCATTCCTTTCAATAGCTTCAATTTCATCATCCATCGCCTTTCTTTATTTTTCTTCTCTAACAATACTCAAAAAAATAATTGGGTCACAGTCTGCAAATAATGCAAAATGGTTAACCGCATCATTATTTGCATTAATTCCTGTTACCTCATAGTCCATCATCCATACGGGCTTTTTGCGAGCACGACGAAGAGACTGAGCTGCTGCATCAGTTTCTTCTAAAGCTGTTGGTAAAGTTTCAGCAGTTATTGAACTTTCAGCAAGAGTTGGTAAAATTTCAGCAGTTGTCGGAGTTGAATTCACTGCACTTTCGGGTATTACATCTACTTCTTCGGTTCCTGTATCAAATATGATTGGAGTAGACTTCTGCATACTCCAATCCCAAGTATTTTCTTCATCAAAAATAACATCTCTACTGATTACAATCTTCTTCGTCAGTGGATTAAGCAATTTATATACCTTTGATGCTTCACTAATACCGAGAAAGATACATTTTTTGCTTTTGTCATCAAGCTTCTTCCTGTCCTCATTCTCTTCTAGAATATGCGCATAGGCAATGCAATCAAAAATTTGAAAGTGGTCCACAGTTGGTTTTCTTCCACTCCAAGCTTTCTCCGGAGTCATGTTTTGAACAACAAATGTTGGACTTCTATTTAATACATTAATGCTCCAATTTACCGCTTCTGGCCAGAAAGTCTTTTTCATTTTTCCTTTGGCCAGCAAACTCCGCACCATATGGAGAATGGTTTTATTCTTCCTCTCCGATATACCATTTTGTTGTGGTGTATAAGCAGTGGTGAGCTCTCTTCGAATTCCACTAAATTCACAAAAGTCTTCAAAGAGTTTTGAGCAATACTCGCCCCCATGATCAGTTCGAAGAGTCTTTATGACCCTTCCAGTTTCATTTTCTACATGAGTCTTGAAGCTTTTAAATGATCCAAAAGCTTCTGATTTTTCTTGTAAAAAATACACTAAAGTTTTTCAGGAATATTCATCCGTAAAGGTAATGAAATACCTTTTACCTCCATTAGAAATTGGTTTAATTGGGCCACAGATATCTGAATGCACCAAATTCAAAATACCCTTTGCTCTCCACGACTTTCCTTTTGGAAATTGAGAACGATGTTGTTTGCCAACAACACATTCTTTACAAACTTGGGAAGGGATGATGATTTCTGGAAGACCGATCACTATATTTTTCTATTGGTGAGTTTTTAATCCACCAAAACCCAAGTGACCATATCTAAAATGCCACATCCATGAGGGATTTTTTACTTCTGCCTTTAAACAAAACTGAATGCTCTCAATATTCAAGGGAAATAACCTCTTTGAATTCATTTTCGCAACAGCAATAGCTCTTCTAGTAGGACTATAAATCTCACAAACATCTTTCCCGATGAAAATAGAATATCCCTTTTCTTGCAATTGTCCAACACTTAACAAGTTGCTTTTTAAAGCGGTAACATAAAGCACATTTGATATTATTTCTTCAAAACCATTCTTGGCTTTAATTTTAATATCACCTTTTCCCATTGCATCCACAGTAGAGCAATCACCGAAACTAACTTTAGAACGAAAGCCTTCATTTAAAGAAGAAAAATAAGACTTACTCCCACTCATGTGATTAATGCAGCCTGTGCCCAGATACCAAACATCTTGCACGGGTTTTTCTTCTGTGTCTATTGCCATCAACAAGGTCTCGGTTTCGTTGCTTTCAATAAAATTTGACTTCTCACCCTTGTCACTAGGTAGCCTAGTGTAATACTCAGACTGATAATGACCAAATTTATGACATCGATAGCATTCGACTTTTGATTTATCAAAATTCTTACCCCTGCCTTTGGCATCATCATTGGCTCTAAAATTTCTGTCGCCATCTCTATTTCCTCTATCTTCTCTCCCTTTTTCTCTACCTCTACCTCTACCCCTTCCTCTAGAATTAGAAGAAACAAAAGTAGAAGCCTTCAAGGCTTGCTCCTCAGAAGTTGAATTGCGGTTCATCTTCTGTTCATGCACCAATAAGGATTCATCTTCTGTTCATGTACTAATAGGGAGCTTTGTAATTCATCCAACAATAACTCATCTATATCTTTTGATTCCTCAATGGAGCAAACCACATAATCATACTTCGACGTCAAAGAGCACAATATTTTCTCAACAATTGTGACATCAGTCATCTTCTCGCCATAAAATCGCATTTTGTTGCTGATCTCCATTGTTCTAGCGTAATAACTTATTACAGACTCTCCTTCCTTCATCTGCAGAGTCTCAAAATCCCTTCTTAAGGCTTGAAGCTGTGCACGCTTCACTCTAGTAGTGCCTTGATATTTCTTTTTCATGGAGTCCCAAATATCCTTAGAAGTTTCTTTGCAAAGAATAGTTTCTAGGATGGGACGATCGATAGCCAGAAAGAGATAATTCTTCGCTTTCAAATCTTTCAATTTTTTCGCTTCCAACTCTGTTTTTTGAGTATTCGTCAAAATTTTGCCTACTGCCGGAGTATTGATGTCATCCTCCACAATTGGCCAATACTCCTTTGACCGTAAGAAATTCTCCATCAGCATGCTCCAATAGTCATAGTGATCATCAAAGCGAGAAATTGTTGCTTGTACGAAATTACTATCTGATGCCATGAGTGTTACAGAATAGAGAAGAGAGGTTTAGGTGCTACTGTATTTTTTTCTTCACTGTAGGATCTCACGCTCGCTTTGATACCATTGTAAACAGATGTGAAACAGTGAAGTATTTGCAGAAATTTTAAGACTAAAGATGGAGTCAATACACTGACTTTAATGGAACTATCTTGACTGCTATTCATAGTCGTAGGCTGCTGATTTTACACACAGAAAGATGCAATAAAATAAACCAAAAAGCTGGAACGGCTAACTAAGATAACTCCTAAAAAATAGGAAATAAATTCACGATAAACTACTCTCCTAAGGACTAGGAAAAAGCTAGAAATAGACTGAAAATAGGACTTTATTTGCTGACTTTATTTGCTAACATAAATTACAAAACTCAATTCAAAGAATGGAAGCTTTAAAAATTACTAATATTTTGGGAGTTGTGGGCTTCTTTAATTGCAAGACAAAGGAAAGAATAGTTATTGAAAGTAGTTGTATGTTTTTGTAGGGAGAGCTATCTAAGCAAAGCAAAGTTAAGGTCAAATTAATAACACCACAAATAGATGAGATCGTAAATCTCAGCTGTTGGATTTTGAGTTGGCGTAGAATTGTCAGTTGAGACAACCCCTTAAATATTATCCAAATAGAAATATCAATATGCACATAATAACAATCTTTTTTAAATTCTTTTCTAATTTTTCTGCCTAACCAAAATCTAATAAATTTTTTTAAAAATACTAATAATTTCAAAAATAAAAAGAAGAAGAATAAGAGAAGCCAGTTGAAGAATAATATGATGATGCAGATAAAATTGATTATTTTGACAATAAACACAAACCTATCTAGTTGCATGTGAAATTCAACCCACAACTATCCAAAAGTTCAAATTTTCAACGTTATTCAGAAGTACCAACAAATTAAAAAGTCATCAAAATAACAAGAAGAAGAAAAAAAGAGAAACCCACTTCAAAAATAATCTGAGAATGCAAGTAAAATCATTTGATTTTGACAGAAAACACCAAATTATTTACATGCATGTGAAGTCCAACCCAAAACTATGCCAACTTTATCTAAAGTACTTAGAAATCAAAAAGTCATCAAAATAACAAAAAGAAGAAAAATATGAGAAACCCAGTTCAAACATAATCTTAAGATACCAGTAAAAATGATTGATTTTGAGAGAACACACGAAATTATTTACATGCATGTGAAATTCAATCCAAAATTATCCAAAAATTCATGATTCCAACTTTATTTGAAAGTACCTAGAAACCAAAAAGCCATAAAATTTTAACACTTGTGTTTTGCTTTTTCAAAATTTCACTCATCAGAAATCGACTCAAAATGGTACTCTTGGATAAACTTTCTTATACGGTGATATAGGAAAAATCATCCATAAAAGAAAATAAATAAAAAGAAAATAAATAGAAGAAGAAGAAGAAGTATCTTAGAAGAAGAATAAGAAGCAGCAATAATAAAGTGATGACAGAGAAAAAACTCTTTGTAAAATAACCTTAGTTGATCTCTGTAAATAAGAAATTTGTAATGTTGAAAAGACAATGAATAATTGAGTGAAAATACATTATAATACGTTTATAAAAATAAAAAACATGTATAAAGATAGGTGTAATAAGTCTATATTTTACGCCAATTATATGTGAACAGGACAACTATAAATTTACCCCACTATTGATTCTATTTTATGAAACTACCCTTACTAGTACAAACTAACCTTCACTTGTATAAAAGTGTAATAAGAGGTAAAAATATGTATTGATTAACTATCATATTATTGATTAAAAATATATTTTAAGAAGTCTATTATGTATTTATTAGATTCATGCAAATGCTGAAACTATCACAATATGCTGAAAATAGTCATGGGGTAGCGTCCACTCATAAGGAGGGATGATTAGTCTATTTGCTTGTCCAACTTCAAACACTCATTGTAACATATAGATACATTATTATGTGTGTTAAAAAATATAGTTTTTCATTATAATATAACAAGTAGGATTTACACACAAAATACGCTCTCATCTCTTAATTTAGTGGTGTATGACCCGTGTTAGTATGAACCCATCATAATGAAAGTTTAAAGCAATTAAATCAACTTTATTTGAAAAACATAAAACTAATTGGAAAGTAAATAATGTACCTAAATTAGGTGGATTAATTACTTAATACCACTTCTTAACTTATCATAATTATTTAAAATCTTAATTATTTTAAATAATTACTTAAATTTTTTATTTACTTTCTCTCTCTTAAAATATCATATACATCACAAAAGGGGGAAAGACACCCTTCTTTCTCGCATAATGATCCACCTATGCCCTTATTTACTGCTCCTTTTATCGTCAATTTCTTCTTTAGATTTGAAATTTATGGGAGAAATTTCTTGTCTTTTCTTTCTTCCTTTTTTCAAGAAAATAATTTATCATTGATAATGCTATCGATGGTGTTAAATCAAATGATTTATCATTAAAATTTGTGGAAGAAATTTCTTGACCTTTCTTTCTTTCTTTTTTCAAGAAAATGATTTATTATTGATGCCACCAATATCACCGCACCAACACCATTAATGATGAAAATCGATTCAGCTTCTGATGCCGCCATTGATGGTGTTAAATCAAAGAGAAAATAAGGATATGCTTCTTTGAAATGGAAGGTTGGTCCTTCAAAATTCAAAGTTGTTGAAAAAATCAAAGAGACACATCCAAAAGTTATTATACATATGTATCAAATTGAAAAATTTATTAGATATATAAATTTTACTGTTGAGATACATTATCGATATTATTTTCATACATGAGACATAATTTTAATTATGTATTTCTCTCCAGTCTAATTATTGAAATATGTATGTCGATCAAATAGATTAAAAAATGAATGTATCTCAATGATAAATTTTGATGTTGAGATACATAGTTAACATTAATTCCATGCATGAGACATAATTTTAACTATGTATCTCTCTTTAATATTAAACAAAATTATGTATCTCCACCTAATAACTTTAAAAAAATGAATGCATCTCAGTCAATATGGCTACTATCCAAGCGATTACTAACTGTTCTATTTCTTATGTATCTCAATGCTGGGTATGCATAACAATGTCAAAGAAGTTCCACCACGTCCATTAAGGTTTGACAATTCTTGCAAAGTTAGATTTCTAGAAGATTTTAAGGAAATTCTGAAAAATGAGAAGGTGGAGTTGTTCGGTTAGATGAGGGGGTGATATCCTTTTGAATTTAAAAAGTGGAGAAAAATATTTCGACAAGATGAATGAGAGTCCTTTTTTTTAATATCAACAATATAACTAATTACGATTTTCTTGGAATTTTGACAGTAATTTTGAAATTATAAAGCATGATTTCCTTCTCAATTTTTGTTATTTTACTTTTTAGTGCATCATAGCTATTTTAGTAGATATATCAAATAAAATGTATCTCTTGTTAATAGATGTATCGATAAAATAGAAATTTTAGAGTTTAAGAAATTTTGCTAAATATTGAGATATAATTACGGGTAAACATGTGAAACTTATATAAAACACCCAAATTAGACCCGGAGAGTTACAAGATACCTATGTACATTCTATTTACATATTAATAATATGTGATTATTAAGTTGAAGGCCAAGGTAGGAAGTTGGTATTTGTAAGGATATAGCAAACTAATGAATAGATAAACTAAACTAATATCATAACAGCTAAAAACAGTTGTAACAATGCACCACCCTTTAAAAAATATACATCAACATAGCCTGACAATTCATTTCTCATGAAATATTCTCGAGAAAAGTAATTTGGATACACACGAGGGAAGTAAAAGACTCATGTACATAAATAAAAATGTCTCTTATATAACAACTTAAGCGTTAAAATGAGATGGTACTCTAAGTATTTTAGCCACATGCTCCTAGCTAGTCACTATATGCTAAGTATTCTAGAGTATATCTGTATCATTCCTTTTACTTTGATGTTGTTACCCATATCAAGGTTTATTTCCCCTTTGGCCCTTTTGGCCATACCAAGCATTACGACCTTTAAACAGGGTCACATATGTAATAACCAGAAGTGGACCAACAAGCTTCTTGGGTTCTTCGGCCAGAAGATGTGTAATGAATATCATCTCAGATGTACAATGTGTGAAGTATACTGACTTGCTCGTGGCACTTTTATTCGTAAGAGCTGCTATCATACCTATCGAACAAGAAATAGTGTATCAATATATGATTTCATATGTAACTAAGCAACTACCAGTCTAACACCTAATGTCCAATTTTGATGTTTCAATAACAATTAATCTATTACATCGTACTGTCATAACCAGGGGATAGAGAGCACTTATAGTGTTATCTATGATGTCATGCAGGATATTGTAGTATGAAAAAAGTCTTAGCCACACTGTGGATTCCGCGACATCCTTTGATATATTTAATAATAAGAATTCTCTGGGCATCATTTTGATTTCAAATGGACAAGAAACTCAAGAATCTAGCTCTTAACTTCTTCATGAAACTCAAATGCTCATGTTAGTTTGTATTTAACTAAAAATGTCACAATGCTTAAACTCTGGGAAGATGATGTGAAATAGAAATTAGAACTTTCGACGCTTAAAACTATGAAAATATGTAAGTTTCTTAGGTAATTTTGTTAGATATGATGCATTTTGGGTAAGCTTTGCAGAAAACTTGATATTGGATGCTAAGTTTGTGAAAAAGTGAAAGATATTGTTTTTGGATACTTATGGGACCGATTTTGGATATTTGTGACACTTTTCGGATTGTTCGCGACCAAAGAATGTTATAAAGAAGATCTAGAATATGTGTAACCGGTAGAGGCTGGAGTCATTATCCATCCTCTTTAAGCCTCAGGCATTAAGTTTGATATAACGAGTGCAATGATCCAACTCTTAAATCTGAAGGGTGTATTTGCGGGTTTGCCTTTATATGATCGATGCAAATATGCACCTTGCAAATTTCATTGGGATCTGCAGTTTGTATATCATTCCAAGGGAGAATCAGGAAGTGCTTAGACTGAGGTTGTTCCTCTTCTCACTTACAGAAGCATCTTTATGGCTTGGGGAACTGCTAAGAGGATCTATCACTATATGAAACGAGTTGCGTAGGAAATTCTTGAACCGGTTCTTTCCTCTATCCAAGATGTGTCAGCTTAAAGATGAGATCTATAATTTTAGGTAGTTGCAGTTAAAATCAATGTACGAGGTATACTTCAAGTTCAAGAAGAAGATGAGTATGGTGCCAAACCATTGGATATCAGGGACAAGCTTATTGGAGATATTTTACCGAGCCTTGACGATCAGCTCCAGAGCCATGACAGACATAATATCTAGAGGATATTTTATGAGACAATGCTGGGAGGCATCTTCAGAGATGTTAGATCATATCTCACTCACTAATCGAGGGTGGCAAAATTGGGAGGCTGAGAGAGGATCTGGCGCATATGTTATTGGGGCCTCTTGTGACCAAAAAGTAACTGATCATTCAGTAGCATAAGAGATTGTGCTGCTAATAATGATCTTGGGTTACTGGCAGCAAAAGTTTCTAAGAAGAAGAAGGCTGAGACATTGAGGAGACCGGATGAGTCCCTCTAGCCTAGTAGTTTGGTGGAAGAGTACCCTATTACACAACTTAGAGAGGTTACAGATAGGGTGACATACAGAGTTACTAGAGGACAAATGCGCTTAGTAGCCGACACTATGCTATTAGGCACTATGTGACATATACTACCTAAACAGTCACAATGGGATGGACTGCCAGCCATTACTTTGCCTAAGTCTCAAGCTGAGGTTGTTCAGATTGTCCAGATTGCACAGGAACATATAGCTTGGCCGAGAATAAAGTCAGCACGGAGATCACCTGCACATTCTCTTCTGCTAAGTGATTATGATGATAAGGATGAGGTAGATTCAGAGCCAGTCTTACAGAGAGTAGCTTAGGACCCCTAGTCTGATGAGGGGTTCCAGGATTTATCCGAGGTCGTAGAGTAGGAGGAGTCATCAATGGTACCCCTGTCTAAGGAGGGTACCACCACTCATGTACAGTAATCAAATATAACCCAGTCTAAGGAGTGTATAGATTAGGCTTTCCATGAGGCTGTAGTACAGTAAAGGTAAAGTCCCTTGTACACATGCCTCAAAGACACCTCTTGAGAAAAAAAATCTGAGGTGATAGGTGGAGAGAATGTGGAGTATATTCCATATGGACAGTCATATTTTGGATATTGGATGGCCTAAGAGGCTTATTTATGAGGAGCATCGGATTGATCTATATAGGCTTAGTAGAGTACCCCAATTGCAAGCTTCCTTTGATCGATATTAGTTAGAGTAGATGACTAGACCACTTGATTATTATAGCCCGACTATGGTACGTGAGTTCTATGCATTATACCACACCATTGTAGTTCTTTCGATTCTAGATCTATAGGATTAGTAAGACACATGGAGCAGCCATAGTTTGACCATACCCTTGTGAGAGCGATTAGAGTTGATATTTCAGCAGATGCTATTTATTCAGTCATTTTGGTCTAGATTATATCACTCTAGAATCTACAACGGAGTGTGACTATATACTAAGAGTCGAATGAAATCGACACATTATACGAGAAGTTAAGCATTGATGAGAGAATATTTAGATAGCTAGGTGGATAGCCAGCTATATTTCACTTTTGGGTGATAAGACTCCATAGATCAAGGGTCATGGTGTGATCAAGAAGGGTTTGTTGACATTTGATTCCAAGTTTGGTGGTTTCTCATTTAATGTCTACTATTCCCCACAACTTTAGATAATGTGTTGACTTGGAAGGGAGCAACTTTGATTGCTAGTTTGATGGCAAGATATTCTCTATTGATTTTGCTACTATCCTTTGGCATAAGATCCATGAAAGATCATTTAGGGATATGATGAATTTTCCATTCCCCAGCCTAATTTAGAGGTTATATAACGAGGTTGGAGTACCTGAGATATCGGGAATAAATGAGAGAGTACATATGACAACCACTGTACAGACGAAGAGTATGAAGGATCCAGCATATGTGGCCCTTCCCAAGAGATCTAGTGAGCCTACCATAGTACCTCAGGCCCAGAAAGAGGGACCATCAGCTTCCACAAAGCCTGGTGATGTACATTAAGGTGATGTAAGAGTTAGTGTTGATATTAAGATAGGGGAGCAAAGAGAGGTCCCAAATTTGAGTACTCAAGGCGAAGGGACACCACCCAATTTTTCATCAGCCCCGACTATAACCTCAGAGTCGGTTGGAATATTTACAGAGCCTACTCACCCTCTACTACAACTCTTGCTACAAGTATGATTACTTTATCGAGTGTTCTTGTAGAGCTTTATGGACAGTTAGAGGGCCGATGATGCTTGGTTGTGGGTTGTAGAGACCGAGTTAACTATTCTATATGAGCAGATACATTCAGGGGTTCTGACTACATTTAAGAGAGCAGAGGCTAGATGGGAGGACACAGAGAAAGCTTTCTTATTTGAGCTATGTACTGATTTACAAGCATGTCTTGATGAATTTAAGAGATGGTTAACAACCCAATTTATAGAGATCGAGGTACTAGATCTATCCTAGATGAGAGAGGAGATGGATATATTATGAGCAGAGGTACAATCTCTCACAAAGAGATATGTGGCAGCCAGCCCTTCAGTCATACCTATAGTGGTCCAAATATCACCGACACGTATACCCAAATATTTTGATTTCTTTGTGGAAGATGACACGAAGAGGTACCGATAGTTGGGGCCAAGAGAGATCATATAGAAGACTTGCAGGATCCTGATATGCCATATGACCAGGCCATTAAAAAGGCCAAACATGATTTGATGGATTTCATAGTAGTTGATAGGCAAATATGTGTAGCGATTGTAGTGGGTGCATCTTCTAGTAGTTCACCGCTTCCACCACCACCTCTGCCATATGATATGCCACCATCCAGGGAAGCTCATGACACAAATGCTTAGTGCATCCCAGGTATGTTCTAACTTTTCCTTGTTTTGTATTATTTTTGCTTATTGGGGATAGTGTGTAATTTTTAGTTGGAGGTGAGGTATACCATAGTCACTGCAAGTTTTTGTTGTCATGCTTCTCTTCCTGTCCATCGTGGTATGATTGTTGAACCAATATGTCTAGATTAAAATTTGTGTCATATTATGTTTTGCTTCATATTGTGTTGTGTTTTTGTGTAATTAGGAGATTTTTTAATTATTTAGGGCAGTAGTCATGTTTTGATTGATTTTTGATACCCCTATAAAAATTGTGTGAATATATATATGTGTGAACATTGTGGATCTTGTTATGACATTAGTATTAGAGA
Source organism: Capsicum annuum (assembly GCF_002878395.1). Classification (NCBI taxonomy): domain Eukaryota; kingdom Viridiplantae; phylum Streptophyta; class Magnoliopsida; order Solanales; family Solanaceae; genus Capsicum; species Capsicum annuum. The sequence continues at coordinate 54,814,187 of NC_061119.1, read as the reverse complement.
CATGATAATTATTTGCTAACAGCTGCATGAACTGGATAAGTAGTAGTTTGTAATATTGACTTTGTTCCATGTGTTTGTGAGATGCTACTTATTTCCCTTTGTTTGTTGAATTCAAAACTTGCCTGGTTAGTCTTACCTAGGTTGAAGGATAGTTGGTTAGGAAAGGATCATAGGTCATTTTTTATTTTAGTCCACTGGTAGCCTAAACGACCTTCTCCATGTTAAATAGTATCCCTTGATCCCCGTTTTGAGCCTTATAGCCTATCTTTCTTGTTATACTTTTCACCTTCCTATTTAAGTTACAATGAACTTGTTTTGGCCCTAGTCCTCCTTTGATATTGTGTACCTCAACTCAGGCAAAACACCTAAGTTGAGCGTGGTTATCACAGGGGCGCATAGTGTAAAGTGGGTTTGTAGGAAGGTAAAATAAGATAAAAAGTTAGTCGGTCTGGGTGGGGTAGAAAAATAAAAAAATTATGAAAAAGAAATAATAAAAGACCACACCTAACCTGAATGTGCAATAAAGAATAAAAAGGGAGAAATAAGGGTGGAATAAAGAAAAAGTTGACTAATAAGTAAGAATCCAAGGTTAGTGTAGTGCTAAGGAGGCTTAATCACTTGGTATATCCATATGTACCATACTAACTCCCAAGCCTACATTGCAAGCCGAGAAAAGTCCTATAATGATCCTAGCTTGACAGGTTGAATGTTAAGGTAAAGAAAATAAGGTAAGCTTATAATATTTGATGCACATTAATTGGAACTTCTATTTTAAGTGTGAGTGTATCTTTACTATCCATGCATTGACATGGATTATTTCATATGAGTGATTGGTACTTTTTTGTTGTGAGGGAACTTGAGTCATATTACTAGCTGCTTTCTTGGTTTGGATAATGTAACTTGTACTTATGCATGGTTGTTTGTTGCAAATGTAATGCCATACCTTGATCCAATTGTGCCACCTTTTTGTACTTTATATTTATGCTCGGTTGGTTTTGATAAGTGAGAAAGGAGGGGGTGTTGTGATTTGAGCTTAAAAGTATTGATTAACTACCTTGAATAGCTTAGATTCTCCTAATTAAGCATCATATTTTGTTTTTTCTTGTTTTGTTTTATTTTGTTTGTTGTCTGAGGACATGCAAAAGTTCTAAGTTGAGAGTTTTTATGTGCTATAGAAATATAACACTTTCGATGCTTAGAAATATGAAAATATGCAAGTTTCTTAGGTCATTTTGTTAGATATGACACATTTTAGGTATGCTTTGAAGGGAACTTGGTTTTAGATGCTAGGTTGATGAAAAAAGTTAAAAAAATGGTGTTTTTGGCTACTTATGTGACCAATTGTGGATGTTAGTGACACTTTTCGGATTGTTCATGACCAAAGCATGTGATGAAAGTTGAAGATTTGAAGCTTGGTTGCAAGTGTTGAAAGGTTTGGCCTTACCTATGTCTACATATGGACCACGTGTAGCACATGTGGTCTATATGATACTAAGGTAAGATGGAATTAAAGAATTGAAGTTCCAGACAGTGAAAGAGCTAAAGAAATAACTTTTGGCACTTGCTAAGTCAACATGTGGACTGCATGTAGAACATGATGACCGTATATGGGCAAAGCATGTATCAAAAGTACAAAATCCTGAGAGCAAACCTGCAGGAATTTTTGGTTTGGGCACATGCAGTCACCACATGTGCCTAGCCTAAGGCCGCATTACCACATGTGTCCAAGGCTAGGCCACATGTGGAGACCACATGTAGCCACCGATCTTCTTTTTCTCCTATTTTGTTCGGGCTTTGGTTTTAGGGTTTTCAGATGCACTATAAATGCCCTTTATGTGTTTTTAGTAGAAGTTACGGACTCTTGATACTTACAAACATATTTTGATTCCGAGATTAGATTTTGGTCTTGGAATTCTCTTGTATTGATTTTCTTTGATTAATTCAGTTACGGTTTTGGGTTTTTATTTGTGATTATTGTGATTTCATCTTATGCTTTCAACCATGAATGTTGCTAATAACTTTATGCATGAACAACTAAAAACCCTTAGCTAGTGTTGTGGAAATCCTGGAAGATTGACGAAGTAGGGGAAATGCCATGCGTGCATTGTATTATCTTCAGTTAGATAGTTATCTTAGCAGTTGCAAATGTTAGGATCCCTCCTAGATTATTACTACTTACTCCAAAAGAGGAGTAGTGACTAGGAAAAGATAATTACAACAGTAATTTAGAGTTTAACCATCGATCCACGCTACTAGGTATAATCTAACTAAGATGATTAGATTTTATATAATAACTAGAGATTCAAAAGGTAATAGTTAACTAGGATCAAGATAAGGGTGAAATCCTTCTGCTTGTCCAAAAGACTGTAGAAGGTACATAACTTATCGATTCTGCATGTAAGGTATCAAATTGGTTCAATAAAGAATGATAAGCCTAATGAGTTGAGAAACCAGGGGGAACACAATCCTAGTTTTGAGCAATGAATGATAATAACCGAAGTTGATATTCACCACTTGTTCAATATTGCTACTCAAAACCCCCGATTTACTTTTCCAGTTCTGCCAATTAATTACAACAGATGAGAGCCACGATCCATGTATTGGGACTCGACACCAACCTTTGTTGGGTTACAATATTTTGAAGCAGCCTCATCTTCAGAGTGAAAGTGTAGATTGGACGTCACCAAATTTTTGGTGACATTGCGAGGGATTATGATGTTGATTTATGAATTGAAGTTGTTGAAATTTTTAGGGTTTTTGTTTTTGTTCTTAGTTGGTATGCGTTGGTGTATGCTTAACACACGGAGTTGAGGCAATCCCTTACTCCCGATGAATTCGAATCTAGAGAGGATCCTATAAACACATAGTAGGACTATGGAACAGAAAAGAGATGATATTCCTGAAGGAATTCATGATGATGTGCCTCCCCCTCCTTCGTAAGGTTTACAAGATATTATTGATCGAAAGACTGGTGAGATTTTAGCTTAATCTGAAAATTAGAGGAGGGCAACCGAAAAAGCTCAAAAAGTAGTTAGGGAAGCAGAGATAGCTGAGTAAAGACAAGAATTAGACCGTTGAGCAATACTCGGTGGAAATCAAATCAGAGCTAGAGGTGGCTGTGTTCAAGTTATCCCAATATATAAGTATGTGGATCCATATATAGATAATAAAGAAGATTTGGGATACGTTGAGTCAGCAGAGACTGTAGCCATTATCCCTTCTGTTTTACCCCCAGACATTAAGTTTAACATAACGAGTGCAATGAACCTGCTTTTAAATATAAAGGGTGTATTTGCGAGTTTGCCTTCATATGATACAAATATTCACCTTGGAAATTTCATTAGGTTCTACAGTTCATATACTATTCTAGGGATGAATCAGGAAGTTCTTAGACTGAGGTTGTTCCCCTTCTCACTTAAAAAAACATCTTTATGGCTAGGGGAACTGCCAAGAGGATCAATCACTGTATAAAATGAGTTGCGCATATAATTCTTGAACTAATTCTTTCCTCTATCTAGAATTTTGCAACTTAAGGATGAGATCTATAATTTTTAGGCAGATGCAGTTAGAATCTATGTACGATACATGGTTCAAGTTCAAGAAGATGCTGAGTATGGTACCCAACCATCAAATGTTAGGGTTGAGCTTAGTAGAGATATTTTACTGAGCCTTGACCATCAGCTCCATAGACATGTCAGACACCATATCTAGAGGAGATTTTATAAGACTACACTGGGAGGCAGTTTTGGAGATGCTAGATTAGAATTAGCTCGTTAACCTAGGATTTCAAACTCGGGAGGTTGAGAAGGGATTTGGCATATATGCTATTTGCCTCTTATGACCAAAAAGTAGCTAATCATTTAGCAGTCCATGATATTGCATTGCTAAGGACTGTTCTTAGGTTACTGACATAGCAGTTTGCAATTGCGAGTTCCGAGAAAGTGAATGCAATAGGAACAGAGGGATCAACTTCCAAAGCTTATGAGTCAGAATTAAAAGAGGAGACAAACTATCTAGATCGTTAGTTAAAGGGTTTTAGAGCCCAAGTGCAAGTGAGCCATGGTCAGAATTACTATGATAGATACAGAGACCATAGTTGGGAGTGAGATAGTGACCTTACAAAGAAGGATGACTATAGAGAAAAGGGAGATCATTACATTCCACCTGGCAGAAGAGATGCAGAATCAAGAATGAAAGAAATGCTGACTAAGATGGTAAAGGGTCAAGAAAATAAGGAAATCAACCTTAAAGAGATTAAGGCCGATATTTTAGGGTTGACCCAGAAGGTATAATCTTATGCCAATGCTATTAAATAGTCATAGAGAGTTCGGGAAGATGTTAGCAACACTGAACTAGAGGCAGCTAGATACCCTTTCGAGCAATACTATGCAAAATTAAAAAAACAACGGTCATGTTCTTGCCATTACCACAAGGAGTGGTATGACTATTATGGATCCCCCATTACCTGCTAGAAAAGAACCAATACATGATGAGGATATTATTAATAAGACACCTGTTGTGGGCTTAGAAAAGGCAATAAGCAGTAATGATGTAGTTGTTAAGAAAAGAGGTAAGGGATTGATTGTTGAGCAGGAAATAAGACAAATCCCTAGACCACCCATACCTTTTCTTCAGAAACTGAAGTAGAAAAGAGAGGAAGGAAAATTTAAGTGATTCATAGAGGTGCTAAAAGAATTGAGCTTGAATATTCCCCTTCTTGAGGCATTAGAGAAGATGCCTGGATATGCTAGGTTTATGAAGTAATTTTTTACAAAGAAGAAAAGGAATATGATTGAAGATGTTGTTGATTTACACCACTGTAATGTAGTCACTACTAGGTCTCTGGCCCAGAAAAAGAGGTGATCCCAGAGCATTCACCATACCATGCACTATTAGGTCATCCCAATTTGCCAGAGCCTTATGTGACTTAGGAGCTAGCATAAGCTTGATGTCGCTAGCTATATTCAAGCAATTGGGCTTGAACCCTCCTGAACCAACTTCAATGCTATTGTTGATGGCTGACTGCACAGTGAAGAAACCTATGGGAAGTTTGTTTGATGTGATTGTAAGGGTGGATAACTTCATCTTTCTATCTAACTTTATCATTTTGGACTGTAAGGTTGACACTTTGATGCCTATTATATTAGGCAGATAGTTTCTGGCCATAGGTAGAGTGATGGTTGACATGGAAAAATAAGAGATAAAGTTTAGAGTAAATAGTGAAGATGCCAAACTCAATATCCAAAAATCAATGAACCAACAAACTGATATGAGAGTGGTGTGGTGATAGATTGTATTAATGACCCTGGAGGGTACTCTTATGGGTATCTTGATGAATTTTCAGTAATCAAGGTACCTGCACCGTGTCGTAATGTTAAACTAAGAGCTATATGGGAGGCATACCATCGGCTTGTTGGTGAAGTCTGAGTAACCACACAACTACGTCATGTCGCGATATAAAATCAAGCGCTGGGTAAGAGAAAATCCACTATTTTAATGTTTATGTTTTTGTTGTTTTTCTTTTTTAGGTTGATAGTTCATGGACTTATTCAAAATATGGTAAGATTTAACTTTCATAAATTTCCAGATAAGGTACTGTGTGACCAACCCATCAGGGTCACAAGTCCCACACGGGCTATAAAAGTTGAGCATTAAATTGAAAAGAGGAAATTTTTGAGGATAAGAATGAAAAATTGTGGACTTTGGTACATAATCATACTTTTGGGACCGTAAAATCAAGTTAACGGACCATAAGTAGCTGGGAACAAATAAAAATGCCAAGTACAAAATGCAGGAACACGAGCCAATTTTTTTTTTTCCACATGTGCCTTGCACATTTGGGACGCATGTAGCACATGCGCCCTAGGGCTTGCTGTATATGGCAGGTGCATGTGGGTGCCAAAATTTATTTACTTGTTGGCCCAAATTTAAATTAAAATTTTGGGCCCACCAAGGTATAATTAAGACCTAAATCATCCCCAATCCTTATTTAAATATATTTAACCTCATTCTAACTCATTCAAATCCTCAAAACCTCATTTTTCTCTTTAATTTTAAACATCCTTCTTAATTCATAAACTAATCTCGCACTTAAAGAAAGGATAAATTAAAACTTGTTTGAGGTACCAACTTGTCCCAACATACTAAAAACAAGTTCCAACTTGGGTTTTGCTTGATTTCTTCATTGGCCACTTCTGAATTTTCATAAAAGAGGTAACTTTCTGGATCCTAATAATTATGTATTAATTTATTTATCAAATAAACAATTCGATATGCGTATTCCTACAAAAAATATATAGAATCTATCATTCTTGTATATAAGAGCCTTGAAGTAGCCTAAAATCCTAATGTATGGCATTGTTTTTAATTAAATTCTAAGGTTAGGTCCTAACCGAAAGGTGAACTTGAATGAGTAGAGCAATCTCAAAGTTTGAGCATGTTAGTTTTCTTTGAAAATCTTGATTCTTGATATGTGTGTGAACATTGGAGTTGTTGCAACTTCAAATAAGTTATAGGGGTGTGAAAATTAAGTAAAAATTCAAACTTTTAAATTTTGAGTTTTTCTTCAACTTTTACAATCCCTCATTTTTGTTGGAAACTAACGAATAGTTTTTTGGGTACATATGACACCAAAAGCTACTAAGAAGAAGAAGGATGAGACATCAAGGAGACGGGATGAGTCCCTGAAGCCCAATGGTTTGGTGGAGGAGTACCCTATAGCATGACTTAAAGAGGATACAAATAGGGTGACACGCAAAGTTACTAGAGGATAGATGCGTAATGTAGCTAACACTATTCTATTGGGCGCTACGAGACTGACACTACCTTGAGCAGTCACAGTGGGGCAGACGACCATCCTTTACTTAGCCTAGGTTTTAAGATAAGGCTGTTCAGATTTTCCAGATTGTATATGCACGCGTAGCTCAGTTGAGGGATTGATAACAGGGCTCAAAAGACTAGACACAATTGGGATTAAGAGGAGGGACATAACAAGGACTAGGTTGACTATGATTTAGACGGAGGGATCAGGAGGGGCATGATATAGCTGACAAAGTAGTAGAGTTATCCTCTCATTCTTGGCTAAATTGTTTCTCAAAAGTTGTTGAGTTAAATCCTCAACCTTGGCTTTAAAGTTCTTGACTTTCTTATACAACATCTCATTTTTAGCTCAAAAACCTTTACTCTGACCAAGTCCCTCTTCACTTTTTTGTACAGTGGTAGGCTTCAAGGCTACGATCTCATTATCTTTTCTATCTACAATGACAATTATTTTGTCCAACTCTTCCCTCAACCTAATTTGCATATCTATTAGATTAGAAACTGTGGACTTTGACTTTGCACCACTCCCCCTGGGAATGCACTGATTTTCCTCCAATGTTGTCATATTGAACACTTACTTCACAAAGCCTACCTTTCTAGGTCCACACTCCAAATTAAAATTTGAGAAGATCTTCTTTAACCAGAACCCATATGCCGACCCATGTGTACTATCTTTGGCATTTATTACCCTGTCTATATGCTCAATGATGATGGAAGAAAGATTCACCCACAGGAACCTTGATAGGGCCTCCATGAGGAACAGGATGGGACCTGTGACTGTTGTTCTTTTCTTGGTGTGGAGAAGTGATGCCTTGGTGTCTAGTTTAAAAAGGTGGAATTCTCTTTTCAGGGTTTTTCTCATATTCTTCTTATTCATGTAGTCCATCTTTCCACATATCTTCAAAAACTTTTTAGATCCTTTTTCATTTCCAAGGGACCTGATCCCTTTTGATTTAATAGGCTAGGTGGAACTTTGATAGTGGCTGACACATCCTTCTTGCATATTTGCCATGTCAAGGGAAATCCATCCTTATTATTTGTAGTTCCCATATCATCGGTATCCATGTCAGGTAAGTCAAGAACAGGGGCAACACCAAGTTATCATCCTCAGCACATTTAGGAGGATCATTTTGCCTTATTGTAATCAACATAGAAAGTATTGTATCCCATTTTAGAGAGCCAGGAGAACTAGAGTATCTAGAAGGATCTCCACTCAAAGAAGTTAGGCCCTGGATGCTAATTAGCTCACTCATGAACAAGATGTTAGAGGAGGATTCCTTTGAGGTAGATAAATCCCCATCAAACATGAGTTCATTTACAACAGGGCTGTCAGACTTGCTAGATGACCCAATTTTGTCAGAGTCAGAGTTTTGGAGAAGGAAACTGACGGGCACTTTAGTAACTGGTTGGTTTGAGATTTAAGGCATTTCATCAAAGCTCTTATCATTAGATGAAGAAATCACAGGTTTAGGGATGGAACGAGCAGTTTGATTAGTTTTCTCAGAGGGAGATGTTATTGATGAATCCTTCTCCTTTTGAGAACTCGACTAACTCATATTTTTAGGAATAGAGGGTGGAGATATATTACTATGAAAAAAGGATTTTAAAGATCAGAATCAAGGAGAGAAGATGGTAGAGGGAGAATGCTGAGAGGGATGGGTTTATCTGACGAAGGAGATGATGATAATAGGGTGGACATGATTACTGAGAACCTTGAGTTTATGCGTGGATTTAGCATTTGAGTAAAGATAAAGAATGAGAATGAAAACTAGTTTGGCAACTTAAATGGTAAGAGTGGAGGGTTTAAATGAGAAAGAAGGAGAGTGTAGATTTTGGCTTAAATAGGCAAGAAGGGAATGGTTTCGATTAATTCTAAAAAGTGTAAGGAAAGGGATGAGTCTAATTAGATGGACATGTCACTTGGACTTAAATGGGGTGTGTCAGCCTTTTGAAGAGGCGGAAAGCCTATGTGGCATGCTTGTTTTTAATTTTAAAATACTATCATTTAAGAATAGTGTAACACGATCCACAAAAACCTCTAATCCAAGAATATCAACTAAGTTAGGACATGTTTCCGACTATAACAGAAAGGAATCCAAATAAATTGAAATGATAAATAATCTAAGAGAGACCAGGCTTTCCAAAAAACGGAGGACTCACCACTTTACAGCTGATCCATAGGAGTACCAAACCACCTAACGCTACATAGAGTCACAAAAAAATCCCTCAGAACCTACATTATGAAATGATGTAGCATCTGGGGATGGTCAGTACGGCCAATACTAGCATGCAACCCAAGGGAAGGGTTAAAAGAAATGTATTTACCAAAATCCAATCATAAACGACATGCATAACAATTTATATATATGTGTATGTATGTACGTGTGTGTGTATGTATATGTATCTATATAGATATAAGATGCCAGGGTAGGGGAATGGGAAATGAAATATAACCGTTTAAAAAATTAGTCTTGAACCATGTAGCTCATGCCGACCTTCTAGGCGCCCACAGGCTATATGGGTCTGGCTCCCCCTGCCAGGAGGGCCCCAACCCATGTTAACCGTATGTACCGAGGAATAAATAAGGACACCAAGGTGATAGCCATCCAAAATATAATATGTGCATCAAAAAAAATGGTCATATAGTCCCCCCAATATTGGTAAACATGGTTTCCAGTGTTGGTCCCTCGGGGACTACACCTTCTTGGTGAGCTACACAATTTTCTTTAAGCCTAAATTAAAATGATTTGCACAAAAACAAACCATTAACATTGAGTCTTTTATTAAGGAATTTGAAACTTAATATTGTCATACCAATAGCTTGCAAGTGATTCCAATTATGGCAAACCAAAACCATTTAACCATTAGACTCCAAATTTCGATTTAAAATCCAAAACCATTGCCACTAAGGGCGTTCTAAAGCCATAGCCACCATGGGCATTCCAAAACCAATTTTATCCATTTGTCCTTTAATGTAATTCAATATTTTAAAAGATAGATAAATCATGTAGAATCCTTGTTTAAAACCAAAGCTAACAATGTGGGTTGAGGTTAATGTCATTACCATGCCAAAATTCATCCATAATGTGAAAACTCCAAATCACCAAGTTCACTATTTACGAAAACGATTGAAATTTAATTCCAAAATCTATCAATTGAAGCGTGAATAGCCCATTAAAAACAAGGGAAAAATAATGCAAGTATTAACAAGCAAAAACCCTCAAACCCAGGTGATTCAATCATTCTGAAACACTAAAATACCAAGTTAATTAATGTAATAATACCATAAGTGAAATAAGGAGTGTACAACATGCCTGAGAAGTAGAAGAACATGAAGAGGAATTGAAGTTTAGAGCCTAGAGTGATGAATTTTTATAAAACCTTGTGTTTTCTTGACTTAGGGGTTAGAGAAGATAAGAGAAGTGTAAATTCAATGAATTGGGGGTCCTTCTGGGGTTAGGGGACACTTTTAAGTTATTTTAAAGTGGAAATGACCAAAAAGCACCTATCCCCAAACTTAAAAGAATAAACTGGGTGATTTTTACATAGTAGCGTGCCACGCCATTATCACGGTGCATAGCTAGCATGCCACTCTCCTATAGCAGAGCTTAAGTGTTGTGGCACACCACTATCATGGACCCTCACCGCCTCGGGGTCCCAAAATAACTTTGAACCCCTTTCAAAAATTCTGAAACTTACCTAAATCATTCATTTAATATCCCTTATCATAATTTAAGTAAAAAATTATCCTTACATATGTGGGAGGGCACGAAACTAATTAATTAAAATTTTCTGAGGTCTCACATTACCCCCCCCCCCTCCTTTATTTGGTTCATTCGTCCTCGAATGAGGAGTTAGAATTTTTTTAGCATGATAGTGACAAAAGTACAACGTAATTTATGGATAAATTTGAAATTCCACAAGAAAGGAAATAAAACTCATACCTTAAACACTTTCGTCCTACATGGGGAACAAGAATGGGTACTTGGGCTTTATATCTTCTTCCAATTCCCAAGTAAACTCTTCTACTATTTGATTCCTCCAAATCATCTTTATCAAAGCTATATCTTTGGTCCTCCACCAGTTGATGAATATCCTTCACCAGTCCTCTTTTATCCTCCTCAATGTGGGATAGACTCCCCATGTACAACCTGCTAAGAGAATCAACAATAATATTAGCTTTACCTGGGTGGTAATGTAGACTCATGTCATAATCCTTAGCAATTTGATGTACCTTCTCTGGCTAAGATTCAATTCTTTCTAAGTAAACATATACTGTAAACTCTTATGATCTTAATAGATGTCCACATGCACCCCATACAAATAGTGACACCAAATCTTCATAGAAAATACCACTACAGCCAACTTTAGATCGTAAGTTGGGTAATTCCTCTCATGAACCCTAAGCTGCCTAGAAGCATAAGCCATAATCTTACCATGCTGAAAACCAGTCCTACATGGGAGGCATCACATTATACAACAAACCCATCAATATCTTTGGGTAGGGTAAAAATAGGAGCAGAAGTCAGCTTATCCTTCAACTTCTCAAAGCTACCCTCACAAGCATTGGACCACAAGAGCTTAACCTTTTGCTAGGACAACTTTGTAAGTGGTGCAATAATAGTCGAGAAACTCTCCACAAACCTCTTATAGTACCTGGCCAAGCCCAATAAGCTCCTACTATTCGTTGGAGTCGTAGGTCTAGGCCATTTTTTAACTGCCTCAATATTTTGTGGATCTATCTTGATCCCTTAACTAGAAACAACATACCCAAGAAAAGTCACAACACTAAGCCAAAATTTACACTTAGAAAACTGAGCATACAATTCCTGGTCCTTAAGGGTTTGCAACATAATATTGAGGTAATTTGCATGAACCTTATTAATTTTTTAGTATATCATGATGTCATCAATGAAGACTATCACAAATAGGTCTAGAAACTATCTAAACACTTAATTCATAAGGCCCATCAAGGATTCCAAAGTATTAGTCAACCCAAATAACATAACCTAGAAGTCATAGTAACCATACCGAGTTTGGAAAATAGTCTTAGGAATATCAACCTCCCAGATTTTAAATTGATGATAACCCAAACAAAGCTCTATCTTATAGAAATATTTAACACCCTAAAGTTGATCAAAGAGGTCATTAATTCGAGAAAGAGGGTACTTATTTTTCATGGTAACTTTATTTAGCTGGCGATAGTTAATACACATCAAAAGAGACCCATCTTTATTTTGAACGAAAAGTATAGGAGAACCAAATGGGGAAACACTAGGACAGATGAAACCATTATCAAAATGGTCCTTTAATTTCTTATTTAGATTCTCCAGTTTAGCTGAAGCCATACTATAAGGAGGAATAAATATAGGATGGGTATTAGGTTGGTGATCAATTCCAAAGTCTATTTCCCTATTCAAAGGAATCCCCGAAAAATCATTAGGAAAAACTTTGGAAAACTCATTAACCACAGGGACAGATTGTAAAGAGGGATTCAGAATTAGAATTCTTGACCCAGCCTAGATGATACAGACACCCCTTGGAAATTAATTTTTGTGCCCTAAGATAAGAAATAAATTTACCTTTTTGCACTAAGGAACTCCTTTCCAATTCTAATGCTGGTTCATTAGGGAAATGAAAGGTGACCTTTCAGGTTTTATAGTCCAAAGAAGAATAGCACGAATAAAGCCAATCCATTTCTAAGATCATATTAAAATCCACCATATCCAATTCTATCATATCCACCAATGTCTCCCTACGAAAAATAGACACCACACAACCCCTATAGATTTTTCTAGCAACTATAAAATCAACCATGGGAGTAGAAATAAAAAAGGGGATGAAACAACTTTCAGGAAAAAAACCAAAGTGTACAACCACATAAGGAGTCACATACTATAGGGTAGAACCTGGATCAAGAAAAAAATAAACATCATAGGAGAAAATATTTAACATACCAGTGACAACATCTGTGGATGTCTCAGACTCCTGGCAGGTGGAAAGAGCATAAAGACAATTCTGACCAGTTCTCATCCCTGAAGAAGCACCCTCAGTTGCAGGAGTAGATAAAGTGACAATCAGGACCTTATTAGCTCTAGTGGCAGCCCTAGCTGAAGGAAAATTTAACTGCAAATGGCTAGGCTGACCATAAGTATAGCATAAATTCCTCTTCTCCTTATAATATCCATAATGAAGCTGCCCATAAAAATGTCAAGGAGGATAAAGTGGGGCCGACTGACCTCCACTCATCTGCTATTAGGCATCCTGTGCCTTAGGACCACTGCTAGGCTAAAAACGCTAATCACCTGAAGGATTAGTATAAGGAGCACTAGTTGACGAGTAAGAATTTCCCCAGTTTTCTTCTTAGGCCACTACCTTCCATCTATCTGACTGTTCTACTAATTTTCACCCTACTCTATATACCTAAATTTCTTACTCTGTTTTCTCTTCATTTCTACTTGCTTCTTCTTCTCATCGTCCACCTGCTGCATATACACTACTAACCTAGAGATGTCTATATCATTATTTAACATAGCAGCCTTGCACTCTAATAACAAATCATAAGACAGACCAGAAGCAAACGTTCTCATCCGGGATCTCATACTAGACATAAGTTCAGGAGAATAATAGGACAGTTGTTGGAACTTTAGTGCATACTCCTTAACACTTATCTTACCCTATTTTAGATTCACAAATTCTTCAACTTTTATTTCCCTCAACTCCTGAAGAAAGAAATGATTCAGTAAAGCACCCGCAAAATCTTTACATACAGTTGGCTCAGCACTCTCACCCCTTAACTCCTTTCACTCCTCATACCATTGATAAGACACCTTCTTCAATTAGTAAGATGCAAACTCCACACCCTCCAAATCACTAGCATGTATCACTCTAAAGATATTTTCCATATCATTAATAAATCCCTAAGGATCCTCCTCAACCTTAGAGCCTTAAAATATTGGGGGAATTCAACCATATAAATTGGCCAACTCGGGTGGCCTCAGATGAACTGGAAACAAGACCCACATGCTCAGTCCAACGAGACTGTGATGCCCTAAGATGAGAAAGAATATAGATAGACTGATAGAACTACGCATTCAAAACATCTCTTTAAGGGGGATAAGTAGAGGAAGCATTAGCTTGGAAGGTCTGAGAAGGACTAGTAGGGACCAGTATAACCCCAAGTAGAGTGGTACAGTCAGGAGTAGGGGCCCTAGAACGAGTCTACACTCCATGAGTAGGGTGAATTTCCTCTGCATTTTCCCTAATAGGATGGATGTTCCAACTAATTTCCTGTGACTATCAGATCTTCGAGGAGACATGAGCTGAAATACAAGGAAATCAGGAGTCAGAGAAAACTCAAAGCAACCAGACTCTAGTACAAAATTAAACTCAAAGAAGGAAACATTCCTAAATGCCTTGTAGCACCTCCCTTATAAGTGTGGTGCACTACACAACCATAAATGGGACTTTACTCGGCATGGCTTGGCGGATACCCAGTGATTCTGAACTTTTCTCTAATATCAAGCTTTTCATAACCTGAACTCTGGCCTGGCCATGACGGACATATCAAGACCACCATGGGGCAGAGATAAATCCCTTAGCCTTACCTTAAGAGAATAATAAAAGCAAATAGTAGAAGCAGACCAAGATAATAAAAGATGTATATAAATTCAAAGAAAAGATAAAGAGTCAAAACCAAACATCAATGACATCCCAATACGGTCCACAAAATCCTCCAATCAAAGAATATCAAATATAGTGGGGATATGCCCCCAACTATGATAGAAATAAATCCAATAGAACTAAAATAATAAATAATGTAAGAGAGATTAAGCCTTCTGAAAGATGGAGGGCTCACCACTTTACAATTGATCCATAGAAGTACCAAACCAACGCTACACGGGGTCACAAGAAAAGACCTTGAAACCTACATCATGAAACGATGTAACATCCTAGGATAGTCAATATGGAAAGTACTCACATGCAACCCAAGAAAATGGATAAAACCTATGCATTTATAAAAATTCAGTCATAGACCACATGACCATTAAAACAATAGTCCTAAACTATATAGCTCATACCGACCTTCCAAGCACCCACGGGCTATATAGGTTCGGCTCCCCCTACCGAAAAGGCCCAGTATATGTTAGACACATGTACCTAGAAATGTATAAAGAAACCAAGGTGATAGCCGTCCAAAATATAATGTGTGCATCAAATCCAATGGTCAAATATACCCCCCAAAAATGGCAAATATGATTTCCAGTATTAGTCCCCCCGGACTACAACTTCTCGTGAGCTACACAATTTTTTTTAAGCCAAATTAAAATAATTTGCACAGAAACCAACCATTAACCATATAGTCTTTTATTAAGGAATTTCCAACGTGATATCATCATACCAATAGAATTGCAAGATATTTCAATTATGCCAAACCAAAACTATTTTACTATTAGACTCTAAATTTTAGTTTAAAATCCAAAACCATAGCCACCAAGGGCATTCGAAAACCATATCCACTAAGGGCATTCAAAAATCATAGTGACCAAGGGCATTCCAAAACCATTTTTATCCATTTGTAGGTTCTCATAATGTGATGCTAACCTGATGAGGGACCTGGTGCATATATATTTTTCTGAATTTTTTGTGTTTGAAGTTGCCTCCTTCTTCTCCTTGATCTTTCTATCCTTACAATAAGTGTAGATCTACAGAAGATATGAGAGTGAATTAGACATATACAACATCATCTTACATATATACTTCCTCATTAAATCATAACCAATTTGGATGATTAAGAAGAACAACATTCTTTCAACTTGATCTCATCAACCTCAGCTTCATTTTGTTTTTTTCAGACTATTCCCTATGTCAGTAATTTGGTCTTCAATACTGTAAACACCATCTTGATTAAATCCTTCTCCATATTATCTCTAAAAAAATAATACCTAATATTAATATGCTTGGTCCTCTTCTGGCTAACTGGATTTCTGGCTATATTTACAGGACTTATGTTATCAGAAGAGTGGGCACAATTTGAAAGAATACTAAAGTCTTCAAGTTATTATTTGAATCAAAGTAATTGAGCACAGCATGAGGGAGTTGCCACATATTCAGCTTTAGTAGTTGAAAGAGCCACTGAGTTTTGTTTCTTTATACCTAGGAGATCAAAGATGATCCTTGATAATATGCCATTCCTGAGGTACTCTTCCTATCAACTAGTTACCCAGCATAATCAGTATCAGTATACCCAACCAAGTTAAAATTATCACTAGTAGAATAATGGAGAACCAGGTTAGGGGTACCCTTGAGATATCTCAAAATACTTTTGACAACCTTCAGATGAGATTTCTTTGGACTTTCTTGAAATCTTGGACATATCCCAACACTAAACACAATGTTAGGACTACTAGTAATAAGATAAAGCAATGAACCAATGAATCCCTTATACTTAATTTCATTTACAGAGGGACCAGGTTCACCTAGTCCAGTTTTGAGGAAGTGCTAATACGAGATTCAATAGGTTTAGCATCCATGTAGAACCTTTTGAGAAAATAATGAATATAATTTTGCTGGGAAATAGTTGTACCAATTGCACTTTTCTTTATCTGCAACATAAGGAAACAGTTGAGCTTCCCTATCATTCTCATCTCAAACTCACTACTTATCAGTTTAGCAAATTCATCACATAAAGAATCGGTTGAAGCTTCGAATATAATGTTGTCAATGTAAAATTGAACAATAAGCATATTTCTCCCTCTTGCCTTCAAGATTAGTATATTGTTAATATTTCTCTTTTTGAATCCATTGTCAAGTAAGATCTTTGTGATCCTCTCGTACCAAGCTGTAGGATCTTATTTCAAACTATATAGAGCTTTGTCTAATTTGAATACATGGTTAGAAATATCAACATTTTTAAAACCTAAAAGCTGTTTTATGTACACTTCTTCCTTAAGTAAACCATTCAGAAAAACACTCTTCACATCTATCTCAAATAATTAAAAATCCATGTATGAGAAAAAAGTAATAGAAATTCGAATAGCCTTTATTCTTG
Source organism: Capsicum annuum (assembly GCF_002878395.1). Classification (NCBI taxonomy): domain Eukaryota; kingdom Viridiplantae; phylum Streptophyta; class Magnoliopsida; order Solanales; family Solanaceae; genus Capsicum; species Capsicum annuum. Next base: position 54,797,317 of record NC_061119.1, on the reverse strand, counting down.
CAATTAGAACAAAAGTTTCATCATAGTCTATGCCTTTCTCCTGGTTATAACCTTACACCACCAACCTAGCCTTGTTTCTGATTGTATTACCATGCTTATCAGCCTTGTTTACGCAAATCCACCTATTCCCCATGACTGTTCTATTGATGGATGTGGGACTAGGTGCCATACCTTACTTCTCTCAAATTGATGTAGCTCTTTCTGCATAATATTAATCCAATTTACATCCTTCAAATCTTAATTTATATTCTTGGGCTAGATTTGAGATAATAATGTTGGGAAGATATATAAATTCCTAACTTTATTTCTGGTCTACATCCTTGAATCCAAAGGAAAAAGTAGATTATCAAGAGGATGTGTTGACTGGTGCTTCCAATTGAATCTTTTAGGGGTTGAATGACTAGAACTGGGACTAGTACCTATTAAGGTGTTACCCTCAAGAGACTGGTGATCCCCTGAGCTAGAGTGAGGATCAACATCCTCATATAGGGACTGTGATGTACCAAGCTCCTAATGATCTGCCAAGTTTTTATTTACATAACATAAACCTGGTCCGTAAGAGTCTGTATTATTCTTCGTTTCTTCTTTAGTATTGTCATCATCATAATCAGTTATCTTTCTTGAGAGATTAAAGAGTTCTTTAAGGTCTTCATCTTTAAAAGAATTGCTTCCACTGGCTTCTTTAGCTTCATCAAACACAATATGTAAGCTTTCTTCTACACATTATGTTCTTTTCTTGTAGATCTTGTAAGATTTGTTCGTCGAAGAATATTCCACAAAAACTCCTTCATCACTCCTTGGATCAAATTTTCTAAGGTCATTCTTTCTATTATTTAGCACAAAATACATGCATCCAAAAGGCTTGAAGTAGTTCAACTTGGGCTTTCTTTTGGTTATGTGTTCATACTGTGCTTTACTTAGAATGGACCTAATTAAACATCTGTTGATCACATAGCAAGTTGTATTTATAGCCTCAATCCAAAAATTTTTTAGTTATTCTTGCATTAATCAACATGGTCCTAACAATGTCCACTCATGCCTAATTTTCCTATCCACAACACCATTTTGGTAAGGTGTTCTAGGAGATGAGAAATTTTGATTGATTCGAAGCTCATTGCAAAACTGATTGAACCTTGTATTTTAAAACTCAGTGCCATGATCTGATCTGATTCCAACTATCTTCTCATTGTATTTCACCTTAACTTTCTTTGCAAAGTCTTCAAATACTGGAAAGGTTTCTTCTTTAGATCTCAAAAAAATGTCCAAGTGAATCTAGAGTAGCCATCAACTATTTCTAGAATATACTTTTTCATCCTATGCTTGTGACCTTTATAGGTCCATAAATATCCATATAAAGAGGTTATAGAGGTCTGGAAATACTTCTTTCTTTCTTGGGCTTGAAAGTAAACCTGGTTTGCTTACCCTTCACACAGTCATCACACACTTTGGAGTAGGCAAACTTTAGCTTAGGCAGTTCTCAAACTAGGTCTTTACAAGCCAACTTGTTCAACAAGGAGCAACTCACATGACCTAATCTTTTGTACCACAATTCAGCAACATTTTATTGTACACTGAGACATGTCAAATTCTTGGGTTTGCAGGATACCAAATTAACAACATACATGTTTTTGTTCCTCCATGCAGTGAGCATCAATTGTCATCCCTGAGGCTTGTGACTTTGCACTTCTCTGGCTTGAACTTCACTTTATTTTCCTTGTCATAAATTTGTGCTACACTCAGTAGACTGAATTTGAGTCCATTAACAGATGCACATCATTAATTGCTTTACTCAAAATGTTTCCAACTTTTCCAATTCCTACAATCTATTCCTTGTTCTTATCACCAAAGAAGACGCTACCTCCTTTATGGACCTTAAGTGAGAGAAAGCCTTCAATTTTTCTAGTCATATGTTTAGAACAACCACTATCCATTATTCAATGGTGGCTGCTTCTTATTGCTTTGACCTGCATTGACAATCATTTTTTAGCTTTTGGAACCTATTTCAACTTGATTTCCCAGTATGGCGACAAAGGAAAAATCTGGTTCTTCTTGGTCTAGCCGGGTAAACTACTAACATTTCTTTTAGATTGAGAGAAATTTTTTAGACTTCTAACAATAGTTAATCTTGAGGATCATAAATCTTTTGTATGACCATTTTTATCATAGTGATTGCAAAAAAGATTGTCTTTGATTGAGACATTTTCTCAAAGGGTTATATGGTGCACTTGAACTATAGTACCCAGACCTCTTATGCTATTTAATCATTGACTGGTGAGATTAGTCAAAACTTGAGATGAGGTGGTCCATTTTAAGTGCCTTCTTAAGCTCAGCCTTGATCCAACCCAGGTCCTTATCAAGTTCAGAATTCCTCTCAAGGGAGGCAATCAGGTTAATATTTGCCTTGGCCAATTTTTCTTCCATCTCAAACTGAATCTTGCTTTCTTTACCCTTCCCTTTTGAATGAAACTTAGATATTCACTAAGATTTCCATTTAATAGATCATTTTCAAGGAAAAGAGATTGACAAGTTTCTTGAATTTTAGATAATTACTCGATTAATTCCACATTTTCTACCTCAAGTTTATCAATATTCTTATTTTGTGACTCCTTATCTTTTGTAAGTTCACACACAATATCTATAAACACAGTAGCAAGAGACTCTGATTCTGTATGAATAATCTTTGAGATTTTCTTTAATATCCAAAGTGTTACCTTGTCATCTTCATCATCATCTTATTTAGCCATCAGGACAGAGAGGGATTCATATATCTGGACATCATCTTCCACTACTATCATGGATATATGTTCTTGCTTCTCTGGTTCATCAAACTCACTAAAAGAGTCTCCCCAAATAGCAAGAACCCATTTCACGAATTTGTCAGTAGCAACCTTGCTATTTATTTTTTTCTTTTTCACCAGCCTGTTTGACATAATATTTGTACTCCATTTTATAAAGAGGGCAGTCTTTGATAAAGTGGCCCAACTTTCCATACTTGTGACAAGTGTCATTTTCTTTGCCTTTCCTGTTGTATCTTCTAGATTCTCCTCTTGTAGGAAGTGCACCTGTCCTTCTCATGATCTTAAGGAACTATTTGGTAATGTAAGTTTCTTCCTCATCATCGGCACTAGAATCCTCCTTTGTTGACTTCAACACAAGATTCTTTTCCTTTTTTTGCTTACCTCGGGCATTGTGTTGTTGCTTCTTCCTATCAACTTATCCATTGTCATTTTCTCGAGGTCCTTAGCTTTATTAATAGCATAACTTTGCTCTCCCAAGACTTAGGTAAAATACTGATTGCGAACCTATTTGGTGGGTCAAATGTCCTCACCCAAACAATGAAGTTCATTTATTATTGCAGTGAATCTGGTGCGTATTTCTTGAATTATCTCTCCTTCCTTTATAGTAAAAGCTTCATATTATGTAATTAATATGTCAACCTTTGACTCTTTTACTTGACTAGTTCCCTCGTCTATTGTTTGCAAGCAGTACCAGATTTCTTTAGTAGTCTCACATGCCGAGATCCTATTATACTCATCACGACCTATTCCACATACAAGAAGTTTCTTCACCTTAAAGTTTTCTTAATTTTTTTTTCTGTCAATATCATCAAATTCCTTTATAGTTTTGGGAACATTATAAGCGACCTCACCATCTTTAACATGCTTGGTGGGAATGAATGGACAATCTTCAATAACATCCCACAACTCATAATCTTCAGCCATAATGAAATCGTACATACATATTTTCCACCACCCATAGTATTGCCCATTGAATTTAGGTGGTCTAGTAGTTGATTGACCTTCTTCAAGATTTAGAGGTGCAACCATGTTAGAAGATCCTTCCTAGGTGTTCACTATTTAGCAAAAACCTGCTCTAATACAAAAAGAAGAATTACACGAGTTTACCTTTTACTTTGGGACCTTGTCCCAACTAACATATGCAATAGTAAAAATTGAATAGAACAAACTTGTAAAGTAAGTAATCAAGAACACAACAAATTTTACGTGGAAACTCTTTATTCAAGGGAAAAAAACCTCTATCTACCTCTAGGATTTCTAACAGTTCCACTAGTATTCAAGAAACCTTGAATATAGAGTCCATGACTTCAAGGATTTAACTCATAGTCCTTTTTCACCTTAAAATAACTCTATTACAATGAAATCAGTGCAGTAACTCTATTGCACACTGGCTCAGCTACCTCTAACTGAATCAACAAGCTAACTCTAGCTTCTAAATCATCTAAATCTAGATGACACCTTTGACAATAAGAATGGAAAAATAAAGCACCTACTAATAATGAATAAGAGCAGTAGGCAACGTTTACAACCACAAAAAAAAGACTCAATTACAGTAAGAACTTGAGACATAATAAATGAGCAAGAAGGTCCCTTGTTGCGAGTGAGGCTTTGGATATGAGAGCTTCAAGAGATGTTGACATTGTGAAGATGTGGAAGCTTAGGTTTTCTTGTTGTTGAAATGAGCATATATAAGAGAAAATAAAATCTAGGATGAATCTCATTGGTTCATATAAAACGTGCAAAAACCTTTCCATAAATTTAGTGCAGAGTTATACTTTTTACAGCTTGTGATGATTACTGAAAGTGACGTGAATGCAGCCAACCTAGTCCCTAAGTAGATTCAACTTTGTCATCAAACTCTCATCAAGAATACGGTCCCAAAATAATAGTTTATCAATCATCAAAACTACAGATTTAACAAGAAGAAAGAAAACAAACAGCCAGTAGAACTAAGGAGATGATTGGAATGCAAACTCAACCAAGCCAGGAGACAACTCGATAAGTCAATTCTTAAAAATCTATGCATTATAAGTTTTTTTTATAGATAATAAGCAAAGTAAAATATTACACTAGAAAGAGAAAGAATAGTACCATCTCCAATTGCGTCTACATTCTTTAGACCACCCATAACCTCAAGAGTTACCCAGTCACCATTGTCCCATACAAAATGTGGTTGCCTAAAAAATCTCGCTAGAGATTTCCGCCATTTTTCAACTCCACATATCCGAGCATTGACATATTCTCATTGTAAATCTCTGATGAAATATTAGATCCACCAAGATACAAGATATTTTTAATTGGAACTCAGCTGCAAATATTATGTGTCTCATGAGCAAAAGTAACACTAGTGAAGAACTTAGTAAACACAAATATACTTGTAAAAAAAAGAATAGAGAAAAAAATAAATAGTAAGAAATAAATGGATAAATTCATGAATGGAAACAAAGAGCAAATAACTCATTTTGGATTGGAATCTATACCCAATGAGAGTTGCCATGAATGAACTTTGAAGTTCAAATTCAACCACATATGTCATAGCCTTGTTGTTTTAGGTATCAACAGTACATGACAGTTTAAGAACCAAAGTAACTTGATCAGTTTGCACATAATAATATTTCCATATCCAATAAGTTTAAAAATATAATTAGATACTCAGGAAGTAAAGCGAACTTAATTTATCTCAAAATTAAATCTAACTGGATATTAATAAGAGGAAAAATTGAAATTGTGTATACAATTATGTACATGTGATCTAAAATATAAGTGGTCATACACACTTGGTGAAAACTTATTTTATTCCTTTCACCAAACCTGCCTATGTCTTTCTTCCTACAGGACATTTTAATGAATGAGTAGGTAAAGATAGGATATTTACCTTCCGGGTGAGAATTTCAAAGACATGATACACCTTGAAAACTCATCGCCTAAGCAATGATTCTAACTCAAAAGATGGAATGCCTCTTTCCCATTGTTTTGATTCAAACATTTCATTCCATACTTGTATTATCTCATCAATATTAACTCGCAGCCCTACCACAACATAGCAAACATCAAAAATAATTGAAATAATCTTAAAGTTATTAAATAGTAAACAAGTTTAAGGCCAACATTTTTCAATTTCACCTACTGTAGCAGAAGTATCAACCCAAATTCTTGATTTTTTTTCTCACCTCATAAATCGCACACACCTATTTTACCCCGCTTTATTTTCAAACTCTGGTAATTTGGGTGTTTTGAATCATTCATTTTTTAGTACCAAATCAATTTGTTGGAGCACTAACTTAAAAAAATTAATTTAAAGCACCAAACAATGGTAAAGTTATCTCGAATCTTAAACAGAAAGCTACAAATAAAGAGAGAGTATCATCTAAAAAAATCAAAAGAACCTTCTGCTTGTGCTAAGTGGAGCATCTTCCCTATTAATATCCTGTACCAAAATAAAACCATCAACAAGGAACATACTTATCAATCCACTGGATAGCAAATTCTAAACAAAAATCAACATGTACAATCTTGTTGGGCATCAATTTATGAGTGTAAGAGTTGCCTTACATTATTTGTCTCTCTACTGATTATGCCTCTTTCATGTTCCAGCTTGGTTCTTGGCAGTTGCCCAGTTATAGGAAAGTTGAGTAGATCATGTGCCTATTTTGCAGTTACTGGTTATCAGTTTTTCCTAGAAGTGCAGTCTATTTCTCAGGGTTATTTTCTGTATTTTTGGGGATACATAGTTTTCTCTATAACTGCTTGAGGCAGTGCCTTTTCTTGTACTGAAGATTAATCTTCTTTATCCCCATTCCTTCATATTTTGAATTCTTGAGGATTTGATTGTACTCTACCTTTCATATAGTGAATAGCTCGTTGTTGCCTGTGGTTTTTTCCTGACTTGGGTTTCCACATTAAATTTGTGTGTCATCTATTTTATTTCCAGATTTATTTCTTGATTTTATATGTTTCTTGTTCCTTGATGTAAGTGAGTTTCTAACAAGTGGTATCAAAGCCAAATTCAAAGATGTCTACTGTAACTAAGTTTGATATCAAGAAATTTGATGGAAAAATTAGCTTTAGTATCTGGAAGATCCAGATGAAGGTTGTTCTCACACACAACGGTTTGAAGAAGGCTTTAGATGGGATGTCTAAGAAGCCTATTTCTATGAACGACGAACAATGGGAGGAGTTGGATGAAAAGACACTTTCTGCAATTCAACTTAGCCTTTCCAAAGAGGTTCTGCGGGAGGTTCGTGAGACTACTACTGGAAGTTTCTGGTTGAAACTTGAGTCTCTTTATATGATCAAAAGCCTTGCCAATAAACTTCGTCTCAAAGAGCGTTTATACACGCTTCGTATGTCTAAAGGTTCTTCCATTCAATCTCATCTTGATGCATACAATTCAATTATAATAGATCTGGAAAATTTAGAAGTTAAAATTGAGGATGAAGACAAGGTTGTCTTGTTAATTGTCTCTCTGCCATCTACCTATAAACACTTCAAGGAGATTATGTTATATGGAAATAATGAAACTTTATCTTATGAGATGTTAAATCAAATTTACTGCCCAAAGAAAAATTTGATCTTGAAGTTTATTCAGAAGATAAAATAGAGGGCTTGTTTGTCAGAGGTAGATCACAGGACAAAGGGAGTACAATTAAATAGAAGTTCAGATCTAAACCCAAAGGGAATTATTCCAGCAATACATGTCATTACTGTAAGAAACCTGGGCATGTTATTTCTGAATACAAAAAGCTGAAAAATAAAAAAGAGAGAGCAGAAAAAGCCAAAATATTGTAGAAAACTGCTGAAGTCGGAGTTGCTAAATATGATTCCGAAGGTGATGTTTTGTTAGCTATCTCTGCTGATAAGAAGAACTATTTTGAATGGGTTTTTGATAGTGGATGTACGTATCATATGTGTCCTCATAAAGACTGGTTTTCAACATATGAAAAAGTTGAATTAGGTGTTATCCTAATAGGGAATGATGCCCAATGCAAAGTTGTTGGGATTAGTACTGTACAAATAAGGACCCATGATGTCATTATCAGAACCTTGACCAATGTTCTTCATAATCCTAACCTGAAATGCAGCCTGATTTCTTTGGGTACTCTTGAATCTCTTGGATGTAAATATTCAGCAGAAGGTGGAATTCTCAAAGTTTCAAAAGGTACTCTCATCTTAATGAAAGGAATAAAATGTGGGACTCTCTATTACTTACAAGGTTCAATTGTGACAGGATCTGCAGTAGTTTCTATATCATTATCTGATGATGATCTCACTCATTTATGGCATATGCTCCTGGGTTATTAAGTGAGAAAGGTATGACTCTTCTTAGCAAAAGAGGTCTTCTTGATAACCAAGTTACTAGGAAATTGGATTTTTTTGAACATTGCATATTTGTAAAACAAAAGAGAGTGAGTTTTTCAATAGCTATACATCGCACACATGGTCTTCTTGATTATATTAATTCTGATTTATGGGGGCCTTCAAAGGTTACATCTGTAGAAGGAAAACGCTACATGATGACCCTTATAGATGATTTCTCTCGTAAAGTATGGGTTTATTTCTTGATATATAAAAATGAAGTTGTTCTTAAGTTAAAGAACTTCAAGGCTCTTGTTGAGAATCAAACTGGAAGAAAGATTAAGAAACTCTGCACTGATAACGGCTTGGAGTTTTGTGAGTCAGATTTTAATGAGTTCTGCACGAGTCATGGTATTGCTAGATATAAGACTCTTGTTAGGAAGCCCCAACAAAATGGAGTTACAGAATGTATTAATATAACTCTTCTTGAGAGAGCTCATTGTATGCTCTCTAATGCGGGACTGTGGCATCGTCCTGATTTTTGGGCTGAGGCAATTTCTATAGCTTGTTATCTTGTCAATCGTTCTCCTCACTAATCGATTAACTTCAAAATTCGAGAAGAAGTTTGGTCAGGTAATCGAATGGATTTGTCCAATTTAAAAGTATTTGGATGCCCTGCCTTTTTCCATGTTAATGATGGAAAGTTAGATCCTAGGGCTGTAAAATGCTTATTTCTTGGCTATGCTTCTGAGTCTAAAGGGTATCGTTTATGGTGTCCTGATTTGAAAAAAATAATTTTGAGTAGAGATATCATTTTTAATGAAAATGCACTGTTGTGTTCTGGAAAAGAGTCTTCTCCATTATCTCCTGGTATAGGTGATCAATAAGATACCAGGAGAAGGTGGAGTTAGAGGTGAGAACTACATCTCAGAAGATTGACCCTATCTCTTTTACAAATCCATAATGTAGTGGTGATGTTCATGTTGATGAACAAAATTCCAGTACCACGCGTCCCATTGAGCCACAATCGATGGATGATTCATCTATTGCCCATAATAGACCAAGGAGAGTTATTAGGAAACACAATAGATACAGTGATAATGATGGCCTGATTGCCTTTGTACTTACAGTTGCACAAGAGATTTCTAAAGGAGTTGAACCTACTTTATATTCGGAGGCAATCACAAGTTCTAATTCATCCCAGTCGTAGATAGCAATGCAAGAAGAAATTGAAAGTTTACATAAGAACAGGACATGGGATTTATGTGAACTTCCTAAAGGTCATCGTGCATTAAGCTGCAAATGGATCCACAAATAGAAAGAAGGAATTCCTGGGGTTGAATATGCGAGATGGAAAGCTCGTTTAGTTGTTAGAGTCTTTGATCAAATGGAAGGCATTGATTTTGATGAAATTTTCTCTCCCATTGTTTGTCATTCTTCCATTAGAGTGCTTCTTGACTTTGTTGCACTATTTGACTTGGAATTGGAGCAATTAGATGTTAAAACAACTTTTCTACATAGAGAATTGGAGAAAGAAATTTATATGAAGCAACCTCAGGGCTTTGTTGTTCCGGGCAATGAACAATGTGTTTACCGTATGAAAAGTTCCTTATATAGACTTAAACAAGAACCTACATAGTGGTACAAGCTATTTGATGCTTTTATGGTTGGTCAGGCTACACACAAAGTCAATATGATAATTGTGTGTATTTTCAAAAGTCTTCAAATGGTTCCTTTATTTACTTGTTATTATATGTGGATGATATGTTGATTGCTTCAAAAGACATGTCTTTGATCAACAAACTTGAGTCTCAACTAAGTAATGAGTTTGAAATGAAAGACCTTGGTGCAAAAAGAAGATTTTGGAAATGGAGATTTATAGAGAACGACAATTTAGAAAGCTATACTTTTCTAAAAAAAATATGTTTAGAAAATCCTTGACAAGTTCAATATGAGTAAGACCAAATCTATCTCAACTCCTCTAGTAGCTCACTTCAAGATATCTTCTGAATTCTGTCCTAAAACTGAGGAAGAGATTGAAATAATGTCCAATATTCCCTACTCCAGTGCAGTTGGTAGCCTCGTGTATGCCATGGTCTACACTAGACCCGATCTTGCATACACGGTAAGTATGGTAAGTCGGTATATGCACAATCCTGAAAAGTATCATTGGTATGTGGTGAAGTGGATTTTTCATTACTTGAAAGGTACGGTTAATCTTGTCTTGGTCTTTGATAGGAACAAGGTGACAACTAATGATGTTGTTGGGTTTGTTGATTCTGATTATGGTGGTGATCTTGATAGGCGTAGATCTCTGTCCAGGTACATCTTCACTTTATGTTCTGGTTCTATTAGTTGAAAAGCATCTTTGCAATCTATTGTTGTTCTATCCACTACAGAAGCGGAGTACATTGCGGCTACTGAAGGTGTGAAAGAAGCTACATGGTTACGTGGTCTTTTTCTTGAGCTTGGTGTTTCACAAGATACTACTGTTGTATTCTCAGATAGTCAGAGTGCAATAGATCTAAAAAAGAATGATGCTTATCATTCCAAGACTAAGCATATTAGTGTGAAGTATCATTATATCAGAGATATAACGACTGCCGGAGAGATTGTAGTTAAGAAAGTACACACTTTGGAGAATCCGGCAGAAAGACACTTCCCATTGCTAAGTTCAAACATTTTTTGAACTTAGCTTGTGTTTACAACATGTGATTTCCCTTCGGGGATTTTATGGTAATGACGAGAATCTACTAAATGTGAGTCAAGGTGGAGATTGTTAGAGTTGCCTCACACTATTTGTCTCTCTGTTGATTATGCCTCTTTCATGTTCCAGCTTGGTTCTTGGCAATTGTCCAGTTGTAGGAAAGTTGAGAAGATCATGTGCCTATTGTGCAGTTATTGGTTTTCCTAAAAGTGTAGCCTATTTCTCAGGGGCATTTTTTGTATTTTTGGGGATACATAGTTTTCTCTTTAACTGCTCGAGGCAGTGTCTTTTCTTGTACTGAAGATTAATCTTCTTTATCCTCATTCCTTCATATTTTGAATTCTTGAGGACTTGATTGTACTCTACCTTTCATATAGTGAATAGCTCGTCGTTGCCAGTGGTTTTTTCCCGTCTTGGATTTCCACGTTAAATTTGTGTGTCATTTATTTTATTTTCAGATTTCTTTCTTGATTTTAAATGTTTCTTGTTCCTTGATGTAAGTGAGTTTCTAACAATGAGACTATTAGTTTTTCATAAGTTAAAGTGTCACATTATGACATAGTAAGTTCTTGGAGCTTGTTACTTCAAGGCCCTTCTAAGGCTAGCTACCAAATAAAAAGGTGAAAAACTTGTTAAAAAATAGAAGACTGATTAAGAAAACTACTACACCTCTTATGAAAGGTTGCTTCATAAATATAGTAATCTGTTCGTTGAAACTCACCACTCCATAGACACGAAACAAAATCTATCTTTGTGAAAGTAGAGATATCACTTGTTAACTAATCATATTCTCTATGTTTGTTCACTAATCATATTCTCTATGTAAAAAAAAAACCTTTCTAATCCATCATACGGTGTACTTTAATGCAATTATAGTTTGAATGTAACACATGTATATCATCAAACATTATAGGTGCATAGTCCACTTCAAAATTCCCACAAATAAACATGAAAATGATTACTTTAGGTGGAAGAGAACACACATTAAATTATTAGTATTATAAAGAAAAGGTATGAAAAATCAAGAAATCAATTTTCCAACAAAAATTCTCATTCCTCGGATTTTTGGTACGACAGTATAATTTTTCATTAATCGATTGGTAAAAATTAACAATAGTGGAGAAATAGGATTGTGCTGGCCATGCCCATAAAATCTACCGTGAGAAAGAGCGTACAATCTATGTTTCGAAACCAGCAGGAAACCTAAACTAATACGTGGCTAATAACTTTTAGGGGTCATTTGGTAGAGTGTATAATAATAATGCAAAATATGGTGTATTAGTAATGCTTGTATTAGTAATGGTTGTGTTAGTTATACCTGCGTTAGTTATGCTTGTATTTTTCTTATGCAGTGTTTGGTTTGATGTATTAAAAATAGTATATGTTGTATAATTTTTATAAAAAATATTTTGTATCACTAAGATACCCTCTCCACTTTCTTTTCCAAACCAACGAATTGAACTTCATTGCCCATCAATTCCTCAAACAGTTTATATCCATTCCCTTTCCATAAAAAAGTTGGTCATACAAACTTTGATTTTGCAATTCCTCATACAGAAGATAGTTGGAACATGAGGGAATTAAATAATTTTTATGCACAACTTTAGAAAATCACCAAAAATAGTCATGATTTTACAGATTAGCATGAAAAATTAAGCAACAAAAAATTCAAAAACAATCTTCAAAATCAAAGAATCCAATTTCAATTCAAGCTCCCCATAACAGAACATTTAATTCTAGTGTAGAAGAGCAAACAATGTCTAATTATATGAAAAGAAGAAGAAGATGTGGTGACATTTTTTTATATTTTTTCATGGCAGTGTAGAGAAGAGAAGAGAAGACAAAGTACAAGAACAAAGGTAAAATACAAGGAAAATGAATATTCTAGTAGAGATTTGAGGGAAAATTTAGTCATTGAATTTTTCTTTTTCATTGTTGAAAACTACAGCAAAGAACCGTGGAAAATTTTTTTGGGGGAAATGTTTTAGTAGAGCTTTGAGGGGTAAATTTGTCATTTACTAATTAATACATGTGTTGAAATACTTGGTATTACTAATACATAGGAAATGGTGAGTATTAATAACACACACCTTAATACACAATAGTGTGTATAACTAATGCAAGTATTAGTTATGCATAGTCTAAAAAATGATACTAAACATGGTATTATTAATACACAAAGAATAAAACATGTATTATATTTTTAGTATCCTCTACCAAACGACCCCTTAAGGTAAAAGACACATAGCATAAAGGAGCACTTAAATGTCTTAAAATGCCCTTGATTTTTAGGATTTTGATATTTAAAACACATTCCAGAATACAGATAAGAGATAGTGATCATTGAAAAAGGCATTATATTACTATCTATAATAAGTGGGGATAAGCAGGCACGTCTTCGATATGTCTGTTTGTGCTGCTGTTTGCAACAAATTTTTGTTGTGCGAAAAATTAACTGCCACAAATATAAAAATAAACAAAAAGAATAATTTTATTTAAAGTAATTTTGCGGGTACAATTTCGTTATTCTCTTGATTCTTCTCTCCTAAATTTTTCTGTAATTCGAGGGCCTTTGTAGAGTAATTCTCAAACTTCCAGATAATTTGAGCCTCCCAGAAATTTGTTTGGATATCCAGGAATTATTTGACAGCACTTCGTCTTATCGAGTTGACCTACGGGCAGAACTCCATTAGTCGATTCGTTAAAGAGATGTGTAGTCAATGCAGAAGCTTCCTCCAATGCTTGCAGAATGACCTCAGAAAATTATGTAACCCTCCTATTTATAATTGTAGGGGGTAGACAGTCCAAGTGTAAATAACCTCTTTTGCCTCATTTTGATTGGTCCATTCAATTTTCAAGCTTATCACAAATGCTATGTGACAAGGTTGCTTGTGATTGGCCAAAAACATGTCATTTGGGGCACTTGGCGATGTTTTATTGGCTCTTGAACTTGACTTGGATTGTCATATCATTTGATGAGTGTGGTTTTGCTTCATTGATCTTTAATTTGACTGGGATGCCACATCATTTGACACGTGGCATAAGTTTGGACCTCAATGTGAGATGGACCTTGAAGTCCTTGATGAGGAATAAAATGGGCTTATTATTTTTATAGCCCAAAATGATTTTAGACCCAATAAAATATGGGTCAAATTCAATTTTTATATGAATTTGACCCAATAAATTTTACGTGTCTATAGACGCCCCCTACTTCAAAGCTTGTCAAGGTGTTTTATTTGTCGGACCTATTAGAGATGAGATTTGAAGTATTTGTGGAGCCCTCATTTATATTTTTGCAAGACTTGAGCACTATGTTGAAATCCGACTCCTCGAATTCATCATAATCTAGGTAGAATAACGTGAATCCCTTCCTTAGGAATGTAAAATTATATTTAAAACTAAATATATCCAAACCTTGTAGGATTCGGGTCTTAGTCTTATATCGAATTTTAATAGGATTAAATAATGATGTTATCCCACTTCGAAAAGGATTAGGAATTTGACTTGTTTTGGATACTTGGATGTCCCAGTTATTCTTAAAGACAACTTGTTCAGTAAATTCCTTTTTGAAATCAAACTGAGGCTTTTCATAGTCTATATAAGGACATCACCGCCCCATTAAGTCATTGTAATTCAGCCTGAGCAGAAATTCAAATCCCGTTCTTCTCCTCTTTTTGCTCTTTTATCATAATTGAGCTTTTGGGCATTTTAGGGCGTCTGTGGAAAAAGCTTTATAACGCATCGTGGAGGTATCTATATGATGAATGGCTTGTAGTGTTGGAAAGTAGATTTGTGAGGCTATGTTCTTCAAAAAAACCACGCTCAATTTATCTCCAGATCTGCCTAGGTATCGTTTCAAAATCAGACCTTCAGTTCTATTTCATCACTTTTTACTTGTTTTGCGCAGTATCACAAAACCTCTCATATCTTGAAATAAGAACATCAAAATCAGGAGCCGTATTTTACGTTGGAAACTACACTCGTAGATATACATCCCACGTGAAAACCAGCATCAAATTGCATCTGAATCGTCCCAGATATTACTCCAAAAATAGCCTTCTGATCTTGGTTCGCTAGTTATTTCAGCTTTGTACAGTGTCCCGATAAATTCCATATATCGACTTGGAAGCATCGGAATCAGGTGCCATTTTTTGCATTAGAAAGTAGATTTGTAGAGATACGTCTCACGTGGAAACCATAATTATATTGTATCCTAATCATCCCAGATATCTCTCCAAAGATGGCCTTCTAATCTTGGTTCACTAGTTATTTCAGCTTTGCGCAACGTCACAATAAATTTCACATATCGACGTGGAAGTATTGGAATCAGATGCCATTTTTTGAAGTAGAAAGTAGACTCGTAGATATAAGTTACACGTGAAATCCATCAGCAGAAAACTTCTATATTTTCTTAAGTAAATTTTACAGCTTAAATCTTGCGATACTCTTTTTTCCTTTAGCAGACTTACCATTTAATTTAATTTCTTTAGCAGGTATTCAAATACAGAGAGGATATCTTCAATACTTTGAAATATGGTGAACTTACATGACCAAATGTCACCATATCCTCTACTTGAAATAGCAAACGATGAACGATATTCTCCTACTAGTATCCTTACCTTGAAAGTTCATCCTTCAGTAATCTTCCCGCTTGACAGAGGATCGCCCGCATGTCCCTTCATCTAGAGAAATGGTTGACAAAAGAAGAAATTGATGTCCTTGACTTCAATTAGGTCATTAATACTATTGCTTTTATGTTGCATTCATATACACATGATAAAGAATTTGCTGCTACATACCCCAAAGGCTTGCATAAAGGTCGTGCTACATGGAATTATCCTCAATCGGGCTTTGGTGAGTTTCATTATGTTACTTGCTATTGGGAGAGGGTAGAGGATGTCCTTAGCCATACAAGGAGGTTCTGGAATGAACTAAGATTTATGATTCTACTTTCGCCTCTTTATTCACGTACGACGTCAACGAGAATGTTTTGCAGGCCTTTTGTAAACTTTGGCATTCCTCGACTAATCCAATATGTGTTGGTATTAGTGAGCTTTCTATTTCATTGTGGGACATGCGTATGATTAGGGGTCTTCCAGTACATGGAACTTTCTTTGATGAAGCCGTCCCTTCGACCAAAGAATTGTCACAAATAGATTAGCAAGTGAAGCCATTTTTGCCTAAAACTTGTGCTTAATTATTTTCAACCTTCTATCGGCTTTCAAATGGTGCATCTAAAGAGAATTCTGTCCGTGATTGGGTGAATTTTTGGTTTAAAGAACTGAAGCGGTACAAGGATCGTTCACCATGAGGCCCTAAACAGCAAGCTAAACCAAATTAAAATCACAGTCCCAACGGCTACATTGATATGTTATTTTTACCGCAAACGGAAGAAGAGAATGTCCCTTTCATAGAGTTAGGTGTGGAAGGGTCTCTTAGAGAAGAGACAAACTTGGCTGCTTTTCTTGCTTGATGGATTTGCAAGTTCGTTCTTCCAATTAAGAAACTTGACCACATCCGTCCTAGTATTTTTAAGATTGCAAGTCTAGTGGCTCATGGGGAGAGGTTTGCACTAGCGATTCCCATTTTGGATAGTATCTACAGAGGCTTGACAGAGATCACAACTTCAACAAACTTAAGTGCAGGCGACATAATTTTTCCCATACAATATGTCTATGGATGGATTGGTGCGTATTTTAACTCCTACTATCAAGCACGTCATTACAATGGTGCTCGTATGTGTAGGTTGCTAAGGAAAGGATGGCTAGAAACTTTAATCTTTCTGGTGCAAGCCGGTTATTTCAGAATGTCGATATCTATAGTCTCCCCACCTTGGCCATGCTACAACCCAAGAAGTTATTTATAGCAGACAACAGAGAATTTTCTAGTTCTTGGAATGATTATTTCATTAGTCTTCGTTCGAGCTACGTTACCCTCCGGTGTGATGATCACTTTGTCATGAAGCCTTATAGTCCCCATAGATTCAACCAACAGTCTAGATTTGTTCAAGACCTTCCTGGGAACTTCATCAAACGACCATATGACGGCACACTAAAAGAATTGGTACAACTTTGGGACTCTTGCACCCGTCTTAGTAGTTCTTCAACCATTAGTATACCACCACGTCCTGAAAGGCCTCTAGCGACCAATAGGTGTGCAAATTGGTGGTATATTGGTTGAAAAAACCTTGTTGGGTAGAATAAAATTATCTTAAAAGTTCTGTTTCGTCCATCGAAATAAGGTAAGTCTTTCACTTCCTCCCTTGTTAGGTCAAAGACGAGCCTGTTGTCTTCTAAGCCTTTATCTTCAAGGGGTAAGTTAGTGAAAACTGGAAACGGATCACGTCGTCCTTCATTGAAATTAAATGACACTCCTTCTATGGCTTCGAACAAAACTAGCAAGTGAAACAATGATTCTTCTTTACTTGAGAATAATAGTGGAAAGATGCCAACCAAAATGCCACTCCAAGAAAAGATTCCACCTATTTACATAGTTAATGAAGTTGTAGATGCTAATGGTGACACTATCTCAACGAAACAAGATCAAGAATAACATTGGAAGCGCAAAAGAAAGAAGGCAAAAGACCAATCTAGCGAGTTTGTTGATTTGGACATTGCTACTATAGATAGCGAGACATTTCCTGTTAACGACCCTAGCTCTATTATACCATTTCCTAAACTCGCAGAACAAGTAAGATTACTTTTTTTTTTTTGTAAATAATAATAATAATAATAATACACTGCTAATCTTTCTCCTTTTTTTTTTTAAACTAGATCTTCAAGGCATTTCTACTGATACGCTTAATGGAATTTTTTATGGAGTTACGAGTCCAAGTTACCTTGATACATCTTCTCCTCCTGTCATAGAAGCTTTGATAAATAACATAGAGGTTGTGGCTGCGCAAGATAAGTCGCCCAAAGTTCATGAGCCTTCATTGTGTTTATCGTCATTTGTTGCTCCAAATTTTGAACCACAAGAGAAGATCTCTACTTTTAAGAAGTCTTACATTCTTCAGATGTGTGGTGCATTGCATGAATGGCTAACCATGTTCTCCGTTGAATCTTCGAACGACTTCTCAAAGTTAAAAAATGGTGTGAACATGCTCATGGAGGACCTTAAAGGGATTAATGCCATCAATACCTCTATTCTAGAGGATTATGTTAATGCTTTTATAAAAACATATGAGGAGTATGACGCTATGAAATCATCTTCATTCTGGAAAATAACTAAAGAGAACCATCAAAAATTGCTCTCTGATGTGCAAAAAGCCTTGTTAATGCAAAAGAGAAAAATAACATGGAGCAAGTGTGCATAGAGGATCTACAATCAAATCTTCCTAAGTTTGATGAAAAACTTATCTACGGAGAGGGAGAAGACCATTTCATGCATAAAAGAGCAGAAAGAACGGTTGTCTAAAAGTCAACAGAGGATTATCACTTTCAAGGGCGAGCTTCATGCAATTAGAGAGAAACATCTATTATCTGAAGATGAAGTGGTGACAGTATCCAAACTGAAAGAGGCGGTTGAGGTGAGTCATCAATGAATTCTGGAATTTCAACCTTTTCCATAGTTTAGATATTTTCTTAGGATTTTTTTTAATTGCTTATTATGATGTAGTGACATTTTTGCCTTTGGTGCAATAAAAGTGACCTTTAGCTTTCATTTAAATATCGTTGCGTCTGTTTTCTTTTTTTAAATGATCAAGCTAGATGAATTTTCCCCCAATCATGAATAAACTTTGAGCTCTGTTGAAAACATGTATCAAAATCAAACTTCTTTCCAATTAACCAGAATTAATTTTTTTTGAAGTTAACCATGAATCTATCCTATTTCATAGTTTTGCGCGGCTAGGATAGAAAATTCATAACTCAATGTACAAGTCTTTGAATTATGAACCGTCTTTTTTATTGCAAATATAACACAAAGAGATATAATATATATAAAAATCAAGATCATATCCTTTACGGATCTGTACAGATTCTTCATTGAAGTTAGCGCAGTTTGAAACGTGAGGGTCTCTTTCTCAGCTTTGAGCTGCTATGATAGAAACTTCATAACTTTACGTAGAAGTCTTTAAATTAAAAGCCATCTTTTTTGTTACAAATATAACACCAAAATATACAAAAAATTTAAAAATCAAGATCATATACTTTACGTATTTGTACAGATTCGTCATTGAAGTCAACTCATTTTAAAACGTGAGTGTCTCTTTCGCAACTTTGAGTGGTTATGGTAGAAAGTTCATAAATTGACGCAGAAGTCTTTGAATTATGAGCCATCCTTTTTGTTGTAAATATAACATCAAGTGATACAACATATGTAAAAATCAATACCACATCCTTTTCAGATTGGTGCTGATTTGTCATTGAAGTTAGCTCAGTTTGAAATGTAAGGGTCTCTTTCGTAGCTTTGAGTGGCTATGGTAGAAAATACATAAATTGACGCAGAAGTCTTTGAATTACGAGAAATCTTTTTTTTTTATAAAAATAACATCAAGGGATAACCATATCCTTTTTGGATTTTTACAGATTTGTTATTGAAATCAGCTTAGTTTGAAACGTGAGGGTCTCTTTCGTAGCTTTGAGTGGCTATGGTAGAAAATTCATAACTTGACGCAGAAGTATTTGAATTACAAGCCGTATTTTTTGTTGCAAAGATAACACCAAGATATAAAATATATATATATATATATATATATATATAAATTAAGACCATATCCTTTCCGTATTTATATAGATTCACCATTGAAGTCAGCTCAATTCGAAACGTGAGGGTCTCTTTCTTAGCTTTGAGCGGCTATGGTAGAAACTTCATAACTTGACGCAGAAGTCTTTGAATTACGAGCCATCTTTTTTGTTGTAAATATAACACCAAGAGATACAACATATGTAAAAATCAATGCCGCATCCTTTACGGATTTATCTAGATATACCATCGAAGTCCACTTTACTTTACTTGTTTCTTCACCTTTGCACGTCCGTGGTAAACTAAGTGAAGAAACATCTAATTCATGCGATATCTGTGTCACTTCAAAGTATTATTTCCGTGCTCAAGTAATGACACATCCTTTTCCTTTTCTCTCTTTTATTTTTAACTCATATGACTAAACTTAGAGTAAAAGCATACTCTAAGCTGCCTATGTACCTCAAGAGGATCAAGTCATAACGTAGTTCAGGATGATGATTTAATTTTTTTTTATTTTTTTTTAGAGTAGTTCACAGTTTAGACTCATGCGGACTAGGGGTGGACATACAGTTTATACTTGTGCCTTAAGGAGTGTAGAAGACCTTAATGGAAAGTACTATTTCAGCAACTTATCATTGATGGGACCAACTTTTACATCATCTTGATCGACGATCTTATAAGAGACACTTGAATATGCTTCTTTCACAACATATGGGCCCTTCCACTTAGATGTAAACTTGTCACCGATGCGTTTATTGAGGATTATGGGTCTTCGAACTGCTAAGACCAAGTCTCCTACTTACAATAATCGCGGTCGCACTGTCTTGTTGAAAACTCTAGCAAGTCGAGCTTGATAGCACTCCAACTTTTGTTATGATTCTAATATCCTCTCATCCAATGCCTCTAACTCTGCCAAACAAAGATGAGCATTACTTTCAGTTGTAAGACCTTCTTGGATCGCCATTCATAGCGATGAAATTTGTTGTTCTAGTGGAAGGACTACTTCTACAACATACACCAATGAATACGGAGTCGATTGGGTAATAGTTCTGCAGGTCGCACGATATACCCACAAAGCTTCACCGATCCTCTTATGCCAGTCTTTTTTTTTTCACGACCACTTTCTTTAAGAGGTTACCAAGTGTTTTATTAAAAGCTTTGGCAAGACCATTGGCAGGCGCATTGTACATTGAAGACTCATGTTGCTTTAAATTGAACTTCTCACATAAAGTCCTTATGAGCTTATTATTGAAGGATGTTCCATTATCAGTAACTATGTATCTTGGTATACCATACCTAAAGATGATGTTCGACTCGATAAAATCAACAACATTTTCCTTTTTTACCTCTTTTACCAGCACGGCTTCAGCCCATCTCGAGAAATAATCGGTAGAAGCTAACATGTACATCTACCCTTTTGATGACTTTGGGAGAGGTCCAACAACATCAAGTCCCCATGAATCGAAAGGCCATGATGCTATAGATGGATGAAGATGCTCTGGAGCCTAATGTATATAATTAGCATGAAATTGATATACTTGACACCTTTTGGCATACTCTAGACAGTCCATCACCATTGTTGGCCAGTAGTATCCCATCCTTTTGATGCGAAAATAAAGTTTAGGCCCTGATTGGTGTTCTCCACATGTGATAGAACGTGCTTCCTCCATTGTTTATTGAGATTCTTCTTTGTTAAGACACCACAAAAGTAACCCCTCATAAGAACGATGAAATAAAAACCCCCCATGAAAGATGAATCGTGGTGCCCTTTTCCTAATGTATGCTCTTTTCCGTGGCTCCTCGGGAAGCCTTCAGTGTTTGAGATACTCAATTAGTGGTTTTCTCCAATCTTCTTCTTCAATGACTCGAATAGATGTATGAAGTCTTTCATCTAATTAAAGATCAAGGCAACCAGGAATAACCCACCGATGACTTACTTGCACCTTTGTTGACTCATTTTCTCTGAGTGCCATTGTCATAGCTAAGTTTGCCGGAGCATCTGCTATACAATTTTCTTCTCTTGGGACGTGGTTTAAGAACACTGATCAAACCTCTTAAGAAGACGAGTAGTGTATCGATGATATGGTATAAGATGTTTCTTCTTCACCTCATAACTGCCTAGGAGTTGATTTATGATCAACTTAGAGTCACCATAGATAAACAATTGTGGAATCTTCATATCTGATGCCATTTCAAGTACAATAATTAAAGTTTGGTACCATGCAGCATTATTGGAACATATTTCACCCAGAACAAATAAAAATGGCAAGATTAGTCTTTCTGGTGATATCAACACGGCTCCTTCCCCTGCACCATCTTGACGTGTTGATCCATCGAAGAGCATTGTCCATGTTGGTATTTCTTCAGTAAATAATACATCTTTATCAGGAAACTCATCTGAAATCTCCCATTTTGCCGACAGGGGGTGATCAACAAGGAAATTAGTAAGTGCTTACCCTTTTACAGCCTTTGAGGCATGTATATGATATCATATTGGTTAAACAATATAGACCATATGGCTAGACGTCCTGAGAGAACTGGACAAGTCATTACAAACTTTATAGGATCAGCTCGGTAAATTAGCTTGATGGTGTATGCTTCAAAATAATGCCTTAATTTCTTTATCACATAAAGAAAAGCCAAACACATATTTTCAATGGGCGTATAATTTAACTCAGCTCTTATCAAAGTTCGACTTAGATAGTACAATGCTTGTTCTCTGTTAGCTTTATTATCTTAAAAAAGAAGTGCTCCAAGTGATCGCTCTTATGATAAAACTAGAGTATCAATGGCCTACCAGGAGTTGGTGCCTCTAATACAGGTGTATTCAACAACTATATTTTGATGCTTTCAAAAGCATTTCGACATGATTGATCCCAGTAAAAAGGGGTATCTTTCTTCATTAGATGGTTGGGTTGATATTATCCAGCCAAGTTAGAGATGAACCTCCGAATGAATGCCAAATTTCCTTGTAGACAGCGAAGTTCTCTCAAGTTCATTGGCCCTGACATTTTCTAAATGACATCAATCTTTGTGGGATCAACTTCAATTCCATAGTGATGCACAATAAAGCCAATAAACTTTCCCAAAGTAATTCCAAATGCATATTTGAGTGGACCATCTGGCTAGACATCCTGAGAGAACTGGCCAAGTCATCGGAAATGTCACGTGATCAGCTCGAGAAATTAGCTTGATAGTGTATGCTTCAAAATAATGCCTTAATTTCTTTATCACATAAAGCAAAGACAAACACATCTTTTCAATGCGCGTAATTTAACTCAACTCCTATAAAAGTTTAACTTAGATAGTACAATGCTTGTTCTCTCTTAACTTCATTATCTTAAGCCAGAAGTGCTCCAAGTGATCGCTCTTGTGATACAATGTAGAGTATCAATGGCCTACCAGGAGTTGGTGCCTCCAATACAGGTGGATTCAACAAGTATCTTTTGATGCTTTCAAAAGCATTTCGACATGATTGATCCCAGTGGAAAGTGGTATCTTTCTTCATTAGATGGTTGGGTTGACATTGTCCAGCCAAGTTAGAGATAAACCTCCGAATGAATGCCAAATTTCCTTGTAGACTGCGAAGGTCTCTCAAGTTCATTGGCTTCTACATTTTCTAAATGACATCAATCTTTATGGGATCAACTTCAATTCCGTAGTGATGCACAATAAAGTCAATAAACTTTCCCAAAGTAACTCCAAATGCGCATTTGAGTGAATTCATTTTCAAGTAAAATTTTTGTAAACTCTCAAAAACAATACAAAGATTATCAATATGGTCGTCTTTATACTTTGTCTTTACCAATAAGTCATCGACGTAGAATTCTACCCTCTTATACAACATGTCATAAAAAATGTTTTGCATTGCACGTTGGTAGGTGGAACCCGCATTCTTAGACCAAAACGCATCACCTTGTAGTAGTATATCCCTTTTAGAGTTCAGAAAGAAGTGCATTCTTCATCTCTTTGGGACATTCTGATTTGGTTATATCTGGAAGACCCATTAATAAATGACATAGCTTCATGTCCAATCGTCGTATCAACTATGAGCTCTATGATTGGTATTGGAAAATCATCCTTCGAACATGCCTTGTTCAAGTCTTGAAAATCAACGGACATACGTATTTGGCCATTCTTCATTTTGACAGGTACAATATTTGAGATCAATGATGGGTATTTCACCTCTCGAATAAATCTGTCTTTGATAAGCTTATAGACCTCTACTTAAATTTGTATTACTAACTCAAGGCGAAACACTTGTTTTGACTGCTGTATAGGACGTGCCCTCTTTTTGATCCCCAAATGATGAATAGCTACCTTAGGACTAAGGCCTAGAATTTCTTTGTATGACCAGGCAAAAACATCTTTGTACTAGACTAATAACTTGAAGTAGTCTCTCTCTTCTTGTAGTTTAAGAAGTGTACTAACAAAGGTTGGGCGCGGATTCTCCAATATACCTAGGTTTATCTCCTTGAGTTCATCTACAGTCGATTATACTCTATTCTCTAGTTGAAGGGGTGTTTCTTGAACATTGTCATCCATTTCATCATGGAACAGATTGTCCTCCAATGTTATGTGATATGATGTACTGGCTTCCTCTATAGCCTATTTTGTTTCTCCAAGATATTGGTTGGTAAAAATAATAGTTCTTTTTCTTACCTTTAGCAGGCCATCTGTGGTAATTGACAAAATAAACTTTCTTTTCATACGTGATAGGAAAATACTATGAATTTCCTTGTCATCAATATCCTTAGATAAATATTATTGTTCGTGCCCCAACAACGTCTTTCTAGATGATGGTTTTTCCATGGTTCCCAAACAAAGAAAAAAAGAGGCATTCGTGGTGGTGACATGTCCTTCTACACAGTTAGAAGCTCTACTTCCATCTTTGCCTCCTAATCTATCAAATACAGAGACACAAGGTATTAATTTTCCTATGTGATTAAACACTGAGGTCTATTATGGTGTTTTCTAATCCTCACCCTTCTTTTCGCCTTCTACTGAGATATGGTGAGATGAATTCATTTTCTTCACCTTCCTAGCTGAAATTCGAAGAGGCTCTGGTAATTTAAATCCTACCCCAAACTTAGGAGTGGCGACGTAATGTGATTGCTTTCTGAACTTCATTTGGGATGCTATAAGTTCGTGTATTTTTTCGCCGGTGACTTCATCCTTGTGTTCTCCTAGTCTTGTTGGATTGAAGAAGTCATAATCTGATTTTTCAAGTAATGTGAAAGCCTTTTGATCAAAGTGATATTTTATCTTTTCAACTAAGGTGTCATTTCTTGAGGACTCTGAAGTAATAGGTTGGGTTTGTACTACTGGTACAGTCATACTCTTCTTCAAATCTTGCAATATTTTGTAGCTCATTTCTTTTCTTGGATGGAGAACTTGTTGAGTACATGCCTCTAGCAAGGGTTGTCCGTCTCTTCGATGCTCACGTGGAATGTAGCAAAAGACGAAATGCTCATTATCTGTCTTTAATTTCATGTCTCCTTCAGATGATAACTTAATGGCGATTCCTTCAGTTTTTTCCTTAGATATCTTAGAAACACCCGCTTTCACTCCTACCTCTTCTTTTGAATTGACCCCATTTGGGTTGGAGGGTGTTGGTTTCTTCACATCTAACTCACAAGAGTCCATGTAGAATTTTGCATCTACAAAGTAAGACTCTGTTTCTGTGAAAGGATGAATATCTGCATCAACTTTGACTACCTCACCATCCTTTATATACTTCATGCACTAATGCAAAGTAGATGTCACCACTCCATTTTCATGCAACCAGGGGCGTCCAAGCAATAAGTTGTATAATGTCTTGGCGTCTATGACGTGAATCAAAATGTTTGATTTCATATTGCTAATGGATAATTCTACGGAGATTTTTCCCATGGCTCGCTGCCCTCCTTGATTGAAGCCTTGGATTGTTATATGGCTTTTGGACAGTTCATCAATAGAGATTCCAAGCCTTTTGAGCACTGTCCTTGGTATGATATTAACCTCTGAATCATCATCGATCAGTATACGATTGAGATGTTGTTCTCAAATAGCTCCTACGACAAACAAAGGCCTGTTAGGCAGTTTGGAACCTAACAACAAGTCATCATCGATGAAGAAAATTACAGAAAAATAATGTGCAACTGCTAGCTTAACATGACATTCTTGTGCTATTGTTAGATGATACTCTTGTTTGCTTTTCTTGGGTTCTTCTATGCTGGAAATTACATGTGTCGCCCTGACTTGGCTATCTTGAAGGAATTTTTTTAGAAAATATTCATGCAACGTGACAGGCCTTTGAGCGTTCTGTGATAAGAAACCGCTAGTCCTCTTGCTAGCATTAAACTTGACATTTTTTGATGGTCGTAGCTTATCCATATTATGCCCTGTCACTTTTACCTCAGGAAGTCATTTCCTTGGAACTGCTCGATGTCTTCTTTTCTTATGAGATACAAGAGTCCAACCGTCATCCTCATTATTTTCAGAATTGTCATCTACCTCTATTACAACTTCAACCGGCCTGAAACTCCCAAATTATAATAAGATAGTGCTTCGCATACTCTACGACATGGAGCATTTTTGTCGATCAACAACACTAGCATGATTTGCATCCATGGCTTCATCTATGTTGATGATGATTTTTCCTTCACTTGCTAGTGTCATGATTTTCTCCTTCATAACGAAGCATTTCCCCATTGGGTGGCCAATGATGCAATAAAAATTACAGTACTCGGGATCATTAACCCTATTAATTTCCTCAGGCCTCTTTGATTCTTGAAGATCAATGGTTTTTTTGCCTAAAAATTCATCAAGGATCGTAGTTACATCTTAATCTAGAAACGGGCAAACTTTTGCTTCCAACTCTTTCAAAGTAGGGCGACGTTTTTCCTCCATCGGCTGTTGCTTGGAGGTTTTGTTTTCCTTCACTTTTTACTTCGTCATGAACTTTACTAAAGTTGCTTTCACCGCCATGGATTCTTTTGTATGGATCTTTGGGGTCGTACCCTTCTTGAACTCCTTCTTTTCTTTAGTAAAATTAACAAAAGGAGATGCCTTCCCATGACTTGCGATGCTTAACTCTATGTTATGTGCTCGTGTAGCAAGTTCTTCAAATGTTCATGGTTTGATTCCGTGTTGTATGTATATAAGGCCCCAATACATTCCTTAAGTGCACATTTCTACAGCGGATATTTTAGAAAGACGATCTTTGCAGTCCAAACTCAATGACCTCCAACGATTGATGTAATCCACCACAGGCTGATCTTTTCTTTGCTTAGTGCCAGTCAACTCTATCATACTCACAGTTCATTGAGTACTGTAAAACCAATTGAGAAATTTTTTCTTGAGCTGCTCCCAATTATCAATTGACTCATGCTCCAAGTCGATATACCAGTCGAAAAACGAACAAACTACTTTACCAAGAGATCTCCATTTGTTCTAGCATTGCTACAAGTTTCAACAAAGTGGGTGATGTGTTGTCTAGAGTTTCCTTTGCCATCAAATTGCTGCAACTTTAGTGGTTGATAGTTCATTGGCATGGATAGATAGTCAATTCACCTTGTGTAAGGCTTGGAGTAATACAACGAACTTTGTGGTGTTCTGCCATATTGAGCCCTGATGGAGTTAGTTATCATGTCTTGCAACTGCTGAACTGATAGAGCTCCAACCGAAGTAGGCTGTTTCTCTTTTTGAGATTTAGTCTTGCTAGGTGACTCATCGACACTCTACTTTTGTAGAGTAAAGCCGGGTGGATTAGCAGGGCCGTAGCTCGATTCTCCAGGGGCGAAGGACTCCAACTTGTTCATTAGTTGAGCGGTTTGAAGATCTTTATCCTCAACAGATTTCTTTAAAACTTCAATGGTTCCATTATTGTGAAATTCTCATCCATATCAGTTGCATCAGCCATTAAGGCGTTGACCTTTGTTGAAATTGGAAAATCAATCGAATCTTCAAATACACTAAAATTGACGCCAGTCTAAGAGAGTTCATCACATAGCAAGGATGTTAAGTTTCCCCCAAGAGTTGCGATTCCAACCACCATAAGAGATTTGCTCTTTTTTGCCTTCTTCAAAGAAGTGAAGTATTCAAATTCGTCCCAACCACTAGTCTTCAACTTGCGCCAAGTGAGTGGACCAACATGGTTGAGCTCATCAGATGTGGCAGTAGAAGAGTTCTTGCGTGAGACAACTTTAGTATTTTCAAAGTCCATAGTAGTAGTTGAATTTTATTGTTGCAGGAAGAAGAGATGGAGAGTAGAACCGGTCCCACTGGGCGTGCAAATTTGTTTCCAACATAATTTAATTCATGAAAAATTAATTTCAACCACAAATAAAAATATGAAGAAACAATAATTTTATTGATCAAGAATATGGGTACAAATCTTTTCCTCCCTTGATTCTTCTCCCTTGATTTTCTCCTCAATTCGAGGGCCATCGGTGGCGTATTTCTCGAATGTAGGAACATTTGGATTTGATCTCCATGATAGAAGGGTTTGTCTTTTTGATGTATTTGATTATCAAGAAGAGGGGGTTTTGATCTTTATGAATATCCCATAAATTTATTGGGACTTTTCAGACCTTAAAGATGCCTTTTAAAGGAATATTTGCCCCCCTTTATATAGGCGTAATTTAGGGTTTAGGTAGAGTAGCCACCAAGCTATATTTAGGGTAAAGTAGCCCTAATAACTCTAACAAAAATTGAACTCTTTTGTAGAATCCACAAAATTTCAAAGTCTACAAATGTCCCCTACTTCAAGGCTTGTCAGAGGGTAGACTTGATGAAACTCAAAGACGAGTCTTGAAGTACCGCTTCCATCTTTATGATCCTGCGGCTACAGATGTGAATATTTATTTATGAGAGAAGAAATGAAGGACGGATTTGATCCCACTGGGCGTGCCAATTTATTTCCAACATAATTTAATTCATGAAAAATTAATTTCAACCACAAATAAAAATATGAAGAAACAATAATTTTATTGATCAAGAATATGGGTACAAATCTGTTCCTCCCTTGATTCTTCTCTCTTGATTTTTTTTCTCAATTCGAGGGCTGTTGGTGGCGTATTTCTCGAACGCAGGAATATTTGAATTTGATCTCCATGAGACAAAAGTTTATCTTCTTGATGTATTTAATTATCAAGAAAAGAAGGTTTTGATCTTTATGAATATCCCGTGAATTTATTGGGACTTTTCAGATCTTGGAGATGCCTTTTAAAGGGATATTTTTCCCCTTTATATAGGCGTAATTTAGGGTTTAGGTAGAGTAGCTACCAAACTATATTTAGGGTAAAGTAGGCCCAAGAACTCTAACAAAAATTGAACTCTTTTTGTAGAGCCCACAAAATTTCAATGTCTACAACCGTCTACTTCAGCTGCTTCAATCGTAATTTTATTATATTAGCCCTAATTAATTACTATAGGTTATTTAAGTATTTTACTATCTATAATAAGTGGGGATAAGCAGGCACGCCTTCGACATGTCTGCTTGTGCTGCCTGCTTCAGCTGCTTCAATCAAAATTTTACTATATTACCCCTAGTTAAATTCTATAGGTTATTTAAGTATTAAAATTTATAATATTTAATAAAAAATATAGAATAGACATAAAATAATAAATTAATATTTAATTATTAAAATTAATTTGATGTCTTATATGAGACCCATTTTTATTGTTTTTTCACAAATATTTTTATAGTAATTTTATTATATCACTGTTAATTAGTTGTTATAAGTCATTTAAGATATGTCTTCTTCGCTGCTTCAATAGTGATTTTATTATATCAACCCTAATTAATTACTATAGGTTATTTAAGTATTAAAAATTTAATATTTAATAAAAAATATAAAATAGACATAGGATAATAAATTAATATTTAATTTTATAAATTAACTTGATGTCTTATATGAGACCCATTTATGCTTTTTCCCACAAGAATTTTTTATATTAATTTTATTACATCACTTCTAATTAATTGCTGTAAGTCATTTAAGACATGTCTTCTTCGCTACTTCAGTCCTGATTTTATTATATGACCCCTAATTAATTATTATGGTCGCATTAGAAAATTAATAATATTTCATAAATGGACACAAAATGATTAACATAAAACAATTGATTGACTGTCGAAATTATATTAGTGCCACATAGGTTGACTTTCAAAATTATATCAGTGTCACTTAAATGGGAATAGAAGATAAAGTATTATAAATCACAATAAAACATTTGATTGACTATCGAAATTATATAGTGCCATATAGATTGACTTTCGAAATTATATCAGTGTCTATAAATCACAATAAAACATTTGATTGACTATCAAAATTATATTAGTGCCACATAGGTTGGCTTTCCAAATTATATTAGTGTCACTTAAATTGAAATAGAAGAAAAAATATTATAAATCACAATAATTAAAAATTAAAATTATTTTAATAATTAATTATTTAAATTATAATTATATCACATAAATTAAGATAAAAAATAATATATATTGGGTACGTGATAAGTACCAGCCTTTGATGTCTAGTTATATGACATACAGAGAAGAGTAACATATAATACACCTAAATAGAAATTGTAACCTATCCAAACAATTAATAAGTAGGAATGTATAGTTCTATATTCTAAGAAAATTACACGATGATATGTAAGTTCATTTAATACAAGTACAGCGGCATGCTCCCTAGAAAACATAAATGGATTATATCCATATGAAACAGGAAAACCAAAAAAGGTTGAAACTTATGACCCATCAACACACATCATCGCCCTAAATAGATATTAAACTGCCATTCAGATGAAATATAAATAAGTTCCAGAAGAAAAAGAGAGGAGGAAAATTTGCACATTTAGATAAATGCGGAATTCAAATTTAACATTGTAGCAGTGATTTAATAAACACTTGTTGGAAGGTACAGGAAAAGATTGAGAGAAAGTAACTTGATGTGGCTCTAAATTAGTATTTACACGCCATTGTTGGAATGTGCATGCATAATTCTCATTTTATACATCTATTATTACAAAGTTTTATTGAAGAAACATTAGGAAATTAACAGTAGCACAAGTAGAAAAGCTCAAAAACTTACCAATAATATGAATCTCTACGCAAGCCAAATCTTAGGTCATCCACGATCATCGTCACACTTTAGACCCTTCTGTTGAATCAGAAAGTGTTTACACTCAACAAAAAATTATCAAATACACTTCAACTGGAATGAACAAAGACTAGATAGTGATGATATAGAGTTTCAAACCTGTGAAGACAACATAAAATGCTATAGATCCCACAAAATTTCACATATTTGCAAAATAACACAAATTGAATGATTAAATTTCTGGCGAATTGGATCATCTACCACCTCTAACATGCACTAATACTTAATTTTTTTTAAAAAAACTACAACCTATATCTTTCCAAGCAATTCAATCAACGTAGAAATTGAAAAATTCAAATAGATCTTTTTCTTCCATTAAAATAAAGGATGGACAGAAATTTCAAACAATCAATCCAACCTTCCTAGAAACAAGAAAATTGTGTTGGATCTCTCTCTTCCATTTGAATCAAGATACCCCAAGTAAAAGTTTGAAAAGTATAGCTAAAATGCAAAAAGGGGGAGGGGGTAAATATGTTAGCCCATATGTTATTGGGCCTTTAGTTTATGGACCTTTAGGTTATTGGCTATGTATATATAGCCTACTTTTGTTTAGTTAGTTTCAGGCTTTTCAGATTATATTGTAAATCTTAGCCTTTCTTCCTTTCAATAAAGTTCTATTAACATGGTATCAAAGCTAGTTCGATCCATGTCCTTTGATTTGTTGGTTGAAGATTTTGTAGCAGGCACCTACTGCGCGGATCGAACTCCGCGGTGAGTTCGCTGGGGGGGTACGGGGGGCAGCGCACCCCCGTCCGGGGTTCGGGGCGGAGGTTATATCACTGGAGTAAAACCAAGACCTATTGATGATAAAACTGAAAATTTTGATTTGTTGGTGGACTTATGGGAAACTAATAACTCCAAGATTATCACTTGGATTAACAATTCTGTAACTCAGTCAATTGGTATGCAATTGGCTAAGTATGACACAGCAAAGGAGGTCTGGGATCATTTGGAAAGACTGTACACTCAGTCTAATTTTGCTAAGCAGTACCAGTTGGAGTATGATATCCGTGCTCTTCAACAGCATGATCTCAGTATTCAAGATTTTTATGCTGCCATGTCGGATTTGTGGGATCAATTGGCACTTACTGAATCTGCAGAGTTAAAAGGTTTTGGGCCGTACATTGCTAGACGGGAAGAGCAACGCTTGGTTCAGTTTTTGATGGCACTCCGTTCTGACTTTGAGGGCCTACGTGGAACAATCCTTCATCGATCTCCCCTCCCTACTGTTGATTCTGTGGTTCATGAACTGATTGCAGAGGAGACTCGTATCAAGTCTCAAGTGGATAAAGGGTCTAAAGTAACTACTACTCCTGTCGTGTTTTCTGCTTCAACTGATCAGTCTAGGCCACCCCGTACTCAGACTCGACAATCTCCTAAAGTTGCATTTGATGAGTGTGCATTCTGCAAACAGAAAAATCATTGGAAGGCTCAGTGTCCGTTGTTACTTAACAAGGTCAAACAGCCTCAATCTGGGCAGCAACAGAAATATGGGCAGCAAAAGTCTCCGTCACGCTCCTCTGGTGCTCCTCCGTGGTCATCTCGTCCTCCACAGTTCGCTGCTGCTGCACCATCTGTAGATGTTGAGTCTGTTAGCACTATGCCACCTTCTGCGTTGGATCCCCAGGTTTTCGACCAATTCAGACAGTTCTTCGTTTCTAATCCTACGGCCATGTCAGCATCTATGTCTCATTCGGGTTCAGTTTCTTCTAGTACCTCAGGTATTCCTTCCTCCTTGTGGATATTGGATTCTGGTGCGTCTCATCACATGTCCCCTCATTTGTCATCGTTTGGTTCTTTGTTACCCATTTCACCAATCTCTGTTATGTCCGCGAGTGCTGTACCTATGTCAGTCGAGGGTGTTGGTTCTGTTACTACCCCTCACATTGTCCTCTCTGATGTTTATTACATTCCCAAACTTGCTTTAAATCTTGTTTCGGTCAGTCAGTTGTGTAAGGCTGGTAATTGGGTGTTTTTTTCTGATTCTGTTTGTGTTATACAGGACCAACACACTCAGAGGGTGATTGGGACCGGCCGTAGGTTGGGGGAACTCTATGTCTTGGAGAATCTCAAAGTGTCTGTAGTTGCTGCCTCTAGCATAGATTTATCTTCTTTTCGTTTGAGTCCTTCGTCTTCTCAGTTTTATCTTTGGCATTCCAGATTAGGACATGTGTCAGTTTCACGTTTACGTTTTTTGGTCTCTAGTGGTGCTTTGGGTCATGTGAACACTAGTGATATTTCAGATTGTCGTGGTTGTAAACTGGCAAAATTTTCTGCCTTACCGTTTAATAAAAGTGTGTCTTATTCTGTTGCTCCTTTTGACATTATTCATTCTGATGTATGGGGACCAGCGCCAGTATCCACTAAGGGTGGATCGACCTATTATGTTTCGTTTATAGATGACTATACTCGTTATACCTGGGTGTATCTTATGAAACGCAGATCTGATTTCTTTGGCATTTATAACAACTTTAGAGCCCTTGTTAAAACACAACATTCAGCTGTGATAAAGTGTTTCAGGTGTGACTTAGGGGGTGAATATACCTCTAATGACTTCACTCAGTTACTTGCCTCTGATGGTACCATACACCAGTCATCTTGTACCGACACTCCTGAGCAGAACGGTCTGGCAGAAAGAAAACATCGTCATATTGTTGAGACAGCACGCTCTTTACTTTTGTCTGCAGAGGTTCCTAGTATTTTTTGGGGAGAAGCAGTTCTAACTGCTGTATATGTGATTAATCGTATTCCTACTGCATTGACTTCAGGGATGTCTTCGTTTGAGAAACTATATGGTCACCCGCCGAATTATTCTGCATTATGAGTTTTTGGATGTACTTGCTTTGTTCTTCGTCCTCATGTTGAACGAAATAAGTTAGGGTCAAAATCAGCTATATGTGTGTTTTTGGGGTATGGTATTGGACAAAAAGGCTATCGTTGCTATGATCCTGTGAGTCAGAAATTATATGTTTCACGACATGTCACTTTTTTGGAACATATTCCTTTTTATTCCATTCCAGCTAAAACCCATGATGTGACAAAGTCAGATATTCGGCTTATTGATCCCTTTGGGATTGACATAGAGGTTCCAGTTCCGGATTCATCCATGCCATCTGGTGTGCCACCTGATAGTGCTTCAGCCTCGCCTGTGCCTGAGTCTGCTCCTTCGACTGTTGAGACTGGAGACCCACCACCTCTGAGGAGGTCTACTCGACCTTGTAAGTCCACCAAACTGCCAGATTTTTACTATTCTACATATTCAGCCTCATTTGCTTCCTTTATTGCAAACATACATCATTTGTCTGAACCTGAGTCGTATAGAGAGGCTGTGTCTGATCCTCTTTGGCAGAATGCTATGGCCGAGGAACTTGCTGCTCTTCATCATACACATACATGGGATTTGGTTACTCTCCCACCTGGTAAGCATGCGATTGGTTGTCGATGGGTGTATAAGATAAAAACAAAATCTGATGGGTCTGTTGAGCGATACAAGGCAAGACTTGTGGCAAAAGGGTATTCACAACAATATGGTATGGATTATGAGGAGACTTTTTCCCCCGTAGCAAAGATGACGACTGTTCGCACTATGATTGCTGTTGCATCCGTTCGACAGTGGAAGATATTTCAGATGGATGTCAAGAATGCTTTTCTGAATGGTGATCTCCACGCGGAAGTTTATATGACTCCTCCCCCAGGTATTGACCACCAGCCAGGTGAAGTTTATCGGCTTCGAAAAGCTTTATATGGTCTCAAACAAGCCCCTCGTGCTTGGTTTGAGAAATTCTCCACTGTTATTACTTCCCTTGGATTTGTCCCGAGTAACCATGATTCAGCATTGTTTGTTAGATGTACAAGTGCAGGGCGAATTCTATTGTCCTTATATGTAGATGATATGATTATTACTGGTGATGATCATAATGGTATTGAGTTATTGAAGTATGATTTGGCTCATCGATTTGCAATGAAGGACTTGGGCTTGCTGCGTTATTTTCTGGGTATTGAGGTGGCTCAGTCTAAGAAAGGGTATCTTCTTTCTCAGACTAAGTATATATCTGACTTGTTTACACGGGCGCGTCTTTCTGACAACAGGACTGTAGATACTCCCCTTGAAACCAATGCACGTTACTCTCCTAGTGATGGTGTTCCATTATCAGATCCGAGTCTTTATCGGACTATTGTGGGTAGTTTGGTTTATCTTACGGTTACTCGTCCAGATATAGCACATGCAGTTCATGTTGTTAGCCAGTTTGTTACTGCTCCTACTTCTGTGCACTGGGGAGCTGTACTTCGTATTCTAAGGTATCTTCGTGGCACTCAGTTTCAGAATCTCTTGTTTCCCTCGACGTCATCTCTCGAGTTGCGAGCCTATAGTGATGCTGATTGGGATGGAGATCGCAATGATCGTAAATCCACCACTGGTTTTTGTGTGTTTCTTGGAGACTCTTTAATCTCGTGGAAGAGCAAGAAACAAGATGTTGTCTCTAGATCTTCCACGGAGGCAGAGTATCGTGCTATGGCTGTGACTACATGTGAGATTATTTGGTTACGTTGGCTTCTTGCAGATATGGGGGTTCACATTTCTATGCCTACTCCCCTGCATTGTGATAACAAAAGTGCGGTACAAATTGCAAAGAATTCTGTCTTCCATGAGCGTACGAAGCACATTGAGATTGATTGTCACTTCACCCGTCATCATTTACAGCTCGGGACCATATCGCTTCCTTTTGTTCCATCGTCTTTGCAGATTGCTGACCTTTTTACGAAGGCTCAGTCGGCGTCTCGATTTCGTTTTTTGTGTGACAAACTCTCAATGCTTATTGCTGTTGCATTGTGAGTTTGAGGGGGGATGTTAGCCCATATGTTATTGGGCCTTTAGTTTATGGACCTTTAGGTTATTGGCTATGTATATATAGCCTACTTTTGTTTAGTTAGTTTCAGGCTTTTCAGATTATATTGTAAATCTTAGCCTTTCTTCCTTTCAATAAAGTTCTATTAACAAAATAAACAATTGAAAATGACATGATATGGAAAAACCTTTGATCACAAAATTTACCTGAAACACAAACTGAAAGCAATTTATGTTTGCTCTGCAAGTTCAACATTAAAGAAGAGATAGAGACCATCTAGACACAGCTCAGAAGGTTGTCATGTTTCTTGTTAGCACTTAGTACATGTTGTCTAAATACAGTACATGATCAACAACTGGTAGCATGAAATGACTATAACATACATTTTTTTTTGACATTTAACTGATACGTTGGAACTTTTTTTTCTAATATATAAACTATCCGGACTGTGGAAACCGAGAAATTAATCCATTTTATGAAAATCCTTCTTATCAATAGTTCGTGTCGCGATTAATGTAGATCCAACTTTCTATTAAGTCTTGTAACTAGTTGTTAGAGTGCGTACCCTACTAATCTTAATGGTTTACTCTAATAGTTGCCTATCAATGGAACAAGTAGGCTAATGTGGTTCATGCAAGTAAAATATGAAGACAATATTTTTACATGGAAAACACCCAGCTCAAGAAAGGTGTAAAAAACCACGACCAGTACCTCTACAGGATTTAACCCCAACTTCACTAATACTCTTGAGCCTCAACAATCAACAAATTAAAAGATTTCTTGTAAACTAGGAATTAAAACTTTTAACTTCTATTTCTGCAAAAACACAAATCTTTCCAAGATAAGTGTTCCCAAGTCTTCGAGTTCCCTAACTTGAAGACACAACTCCTAACTCAGTTTATATATCACTAAGACTAGAACTAAAACACATTACAACTCAAAGAACCAACCTACTACACAAAGTCAACGACTTGCTAAGTAAAGGACTAGGTTCTTCTTCAAGTTAGAGAACTAATTTGTTGATTAATGCTTTTCTTATCAGTGCTTGAGTGAAACTCTTGAATATCGTCTCTTCTATTTAAGCCCACTCTTGATTTGAGTCCTTTAGATGATGTGCCCTTCTTTCTTCAATCTCTTCCAGGTAGTTTCACTCCTTATTGCATTATGTTTCCTTGATTGAGTAGGAATCCTATATTTGCTCAATCTTCAAGTGTTTGTGTTTATATCCTCTTCAACCTCTTTGCTACATGTGATAAGTGTTGAGAGCACATCTGAATCTTCTTGCTTATCCACTCCTGACTTTACGCATTATTATCTTATTAGTAGCCTTGTCTGTAACTATTCTTTCTACACTTGTGTAAACCAGCTTTCACAACATGTTTCATTCATATGTCCATTATCAAAACTTCAGTTCCCTAACAAATTCCCCTTTTTTTATGATGACAAATACAATATCCATTACAAAGTCCTGACATTCTCAGTAAACGAATTAGACAAAAGAACACAAAATGAAACAAGTTAGTCAATTGAGTTATAAGCATTGCTTAATCTATTCTTCCCCCTTTTGACAACATTAAAAAACTGGTCCCAAAAAGTAAAAATGTTTAATAATCCATGGCCATTGGGGCTATCACTAAAACAAACAAAACTCAGAGTAAAAGAACATTGATGCATTATGAAAAAACAGGAGCAGAACATAATTAAGCAAGTAAGTCCATTTCATTCAAAAGAAAGATACAATTAAAATTACCCAAAAATAGCATAAGAGAGAACAGGTACCTAGTGAAGGGAACAAAAGAGACAGTCCTAAGGCACCAAGAGGGGAACTAACTTAATGAAGATGAGGGGATAAGGGAGGTCAATTTCTGAATAATATCAGCATTTTCAAATCGTCCACGCTCCAAGGAAACTGTAAGTGAGGCAATTTGAGCAAGGAGAGCCCTCTTCTCATAAACATGGGCAGCTTGAGCAAGATCTAGTGCAGCCTGAGCAACTTCCAGCTCAGCAGCTTTTGCTGCAAGTGTATTCTTTAATCGTTGCATAGGATTATCAACACTTCTCATAGTAATAGGTAACACCATATGATTCACAGACCCTATGACGTCCTTAGTGATTTGCAGAGACCACACTTTGACAGGAACGTTGAAATCATCAAAAATAGAAGTGAGCCAAAATTCATATGGAAAGGCATGACCATTACTATCTTGAAGTAGGACCCTTTGCATGTGCTAAATCATGAGTCCAGGTAGGTCAATCCGTACTTCAGTATCAAGCAACTCCATCAGAGTGAGATCAAGAAAGTTTGCTACAGTCCTTCGTTCTTATCGAGGAAGAAATATTTTGTGAACAATACGAAGTAAAGCTGATGGAGTGGGGACATATCACGCTTAAGGACCCTACGATGAGTGATAAGATATGGGTTCCAGAAAACTTGTGAGATATATCAAGAGAAGAAGCAAGATTATCAAGAAGAGTCCAGGTGACCTTAACATAATGACCATAACCCCCTGTAGGAATATGCAAGATTCGAGCAAGGTCAGCAGCATAAAGATTAATAGTAATCCCATGAACAGTGGTCGAAAATATTTCCCCAATAGCAACCCCATTAGTATAGAACTCATAGACTTCATCTTTTCCAAACTTGCGTTGGTGATCACCTTGAAGGAACTAGTGTGACCACCTCTAAGCTTCTAATTTAGATACCAAGACATCCATCTCAGGACCCCCAAATCCAGTGACAACGCGTCCTCTAGCTAACTTGCATTTTTGAAAGTGTATGATATGAGAGGATTGAGAGGCAGGATTAGTTGGAGTATTCTCATCAAAATTAAAATCAGTATCTATATCAGTAGAAGGTGCAGGGGGAGTATCAGAAAGTGACTCAGATTCAGAGAAGTCGGAGGGAACAGGTGTCATGACTTATTTCTTTGAACATGAAGAGACCTTTTTAGCAGTGGACTTAGAAGAATATGAGGGTTTTGGAGTAGAGATAGATTTACGCTTAGAGAAAGGTGTATGAAAAGTAGAGGGTTTAAGAGTTGTGTGTTTCACCGTCTTGCTCTTATGCACTGAACGAAGAAGGATATCTAGGGAGGAAGAAGGAGGAGGAGGAGCAGATGTAGCAACCCATTTTCTCTTGCTTGCTTGAAGAGCTTTAGAAAGCGATGCTTCTTATTGATTTTTCCTCTGATGAGTATGGGGTTCTGGGAGTAGGGATAACCGTGAAAGGTTCCACAAGATCTTGGTTCTCAACAACAATGGTGGAGGAAGGCTGTTTTATTTTCGACTGAGATCCTGACTTTCATGGGATCAAGTTTGAAATTGGAACATCATCAGGGTCAAGAATTTGTAAAGAAATCAGAGCGGGTGGAGTGGGTTTGGGAAAGGACGATGAATTGGAGGCAAATTGAGCGAATGGGTTTCGGAGATTTTTGAAAATGGCTAAATTGGATAGTTTGAATTGAATGATAGATCAAATAGAAGGGGTTTCGTTTGCAGTGGGGTAAAGGATAATTTCAGTAGAGGGTGAAGTAATGGAGTCATGAAGGTGTAAGGACTCGGTGGAGGAAAATGAAGACATGGTTAAGAGAATACTTGAGGTTGTGATTTTATTGGTGAAGAGAATGAGTGATGAAGGAGAGAAGGGAATGCATTTAAGGGGAAGTGAAGGAAGTTGAATCGTGGATGGAGTGTATTTGGTGAAGAAACGTAATGATAGAGATGTTCAGTGATGATGGGAAAACGATTGCAACTCTTTGAAAAAGAAGGACTTTTGGATTTTTGGCGGTTTAGGGAGTAGCAATGGCTATCGGAAATAGCCTCTCTACCTCGTTAGAGGTAGTGGTATGGACTGCGTACACTCTACCCTCTCCAGACCCACTATGTGGGAATATACTGGGTTTGTTGTTATTGTTGTTGTATGGAGTAGCAAGGGACCATGTAGTAAACATGTTTATTTTTATGAAACTATAGGTAAAATGTAATCATACCTTAACTTTGAGGATAAAATAGACAAAATCGCCTGAGTGTTCTAGCCTCTCTGCAAAATCAACACATGAATGAGTCAATTTACTCTAAGATCTTGGAATTAGGACACACAACTAAATGTATAAGACTGGATTAATCAACAAACACTTAAGAGCACATTGTTTTTTTCTAATCAATTATTTAGGAAGATTTATGCAATTTTAATCACGCCCAAGGCTAACCTATTCTTTTCATATTATTCTCTACCTAATCCCTTAGTGAATATATCAATAAGTTGTTCTTCAGTAGAGCAGAACATGATTGATAAAAGACCTTTTTTCAATATTATCTCTAAGAAAGTGATGTCTAATATCAATATAATTAGTTCTTTTATATTGAACAGGATTCTTAGCAATATTAATAACACTTGTATTGTCACAAAAAATAGGAACACTTCCAACATCCACACAAAAGTCCATGAGTTGTTGTTTAATCCATAACAACTGAGCACAACAAAATCCTATATCAACAATTCAGCCTCAGCAATAGATAGAGCTACTGTGTTTTATTTCTTAGTGAACCAGGTAATTAAACATGATCCAAGGAAGTGTGCCATGCATGTGGTGCTCTTTTTGTCTGTCATACCCAATTTTTACCTAAGGTCAAAATGAACACGACATTATGGACTCTAAAAAGAATGAATTTGTACAAAGTCACCACCTAATTTTTAAGGAAAATGAGGAATTTTTTTTATTTATTAACATGAAAGACTTGTGTTTTGATCTACGAAATCAGATTAGATTCTAAGTAAGGATTCAAATTATTCTGAAAGAAAGTGATTAGGCAGCCTTTAGAATGCACAAATGTGGTTTCCATCCAGACTTAGGTTTATTAAAAAGTGAAGAAAAAATCAATGTTTATAAATACAAAAATATGAATTGTGTATTAAAATGATATAAACAACTTATATATAAACAATGCGTAAATTGAATATGTTGTCATAAAAAGTATGCGTACGAGAAGCCTATGAAGATAAACGAAAATACATGAAAATTTGTATAAAAAATGAAAAGATTGAATAAAGAAAAAATTATTTTAAATAAAGATTATGCAATATATTTTAGTGTAACAGAGTGTGAATTATTTGATTAAATAATCTAAACATATTTAATATAAATATTTACAACCTAAATTTTTCTAAACGCGTCATGTAGATTGCATAAATAAAGACTAACCCACCCAATGCCCAAAAAATAAATATTTTACTATAATTAATATTTGTACAAGTGTGAAAGTGTAAAAATACAAACATAAAAATTAAATCCTTCTTTGAATGCATTCCCTGATGAGTATTTCCAATAACTTGTATAAACACTTGTAAATAAAATATTAGTAATAAATAAATAAATATCAAAATAAATTTAATATATATATATGTGTGTGTGTGTGTATAAAGAATATAATTTTTCGTTAAAAGAAGGTTCAAACTAGATTTTAAATATGTCATTGCTACGAAGTGATTTCTCAATTTATTGGCTATCCTAAATCGTCTTACCAAGATACGAATCGTAAAACCTTTTGCATTGTTATAAAAATTTCATCATCGCCCAAATTTATTTATTTTATTACGTATTTATATACATAATATTGTTCTTTTATTCATACAGGCCTCAAAAATCGATAGAGAATTTCTTCATCGGTCAAGTGTAGGCCCTTAATATAAAATAATAATTTTAATAAAATAAAGTTCGTCTTTTATAATGGGGTGACCTCAAATATCTATACGGGGAGATATTCATTGGCCAATGTTGGTCCTTAATATAAAATAATAATTTTGATAAAATAAAGTCCGTCTTTTATAATGGGGTGGCCTCAAATATCCAGATGGAGAGAGAATTTCATTGGCTAGATAATATAGTATTTGTTCATTATCACTCAAGCATGTCCAGAAATCAGTACAACAACAACAGCAAACCCAGTGTATTTCCACACAGTGGGGTCTGGGAAGGGTAAGAGGTATGCAATCTATACCACTACCTCTGGATAAGTAGAAAGATTGTTTCCGATAGACCCCCGACTCAAGACACGAAATAATAAACAAATTTGTAATAAATCATGGGACAAGATGACAAGACATAAATACGCTACCCCTAAGGAAAAATAAACAAGGAATATTACAGAAATTCGTAATAAAGCCTGTAACAAGTTGGCCTAACAAGAATAATACACCTACCAAGTAATGCCCTACCCCAACGACCCAAACTGGCACTAGCCTTCTATCCTAATGTGCGTCCTCCAGATCTTCCTATCTAGGGTCATGTCCTCAGTGAGCTGTAACTGCTCTATGTCTCCCCTGATTACCTCTCTCCAATATTTCTTCGGTCTACCCCTACCCTGTCTGAAACCATCCAATGCTAGCCTCTCACACCTACGAACCGA
Organism: Capsicum annuum; assembly: GCF_002878395.1. Classification (NCBI taxonomy): domain Eukaryota; kingdom Viridiplantae; phylum Streptophyta; class Magnoliopsida; order Solanales; family Solanaceae; genus Capsicum; species Capsicum annuum. The sequence continues at coordinate 54,755,430 of NC_061119.1, read as the reverse complement.
GGCATCTGTGTCTCTTCTTATCACGTGACCGAACCATCTCAATCGAATTTTCCGCATCTTGTCCTCCATCGAAGCCACTCTAACTTTTTCCCGAATAGTCTCATTTTGAACTTTATCACCCCTCGTAAGCCCACACATCCAGAGCAACATCCACATGTCCACCACCCTCAATTTTTAAATGAGAGAGTTCTTGACTGGCCACCACTCCGCTTCATACAACATGGCCGGATGGACTGCCACCTTATAGAATTTGCCTTTAAGCTTGGGCGGCACCTTCTTATCACACAACACCCCCAAGGCGAGCTTTCACTTCATCCATCCCGCCCCAATATGGTGGGAGACATCCTCGTTAATCTCACCATTTCCCTGAATTATTGCCCTAAGATACTTGAAACTATCCTTCTTACAAACCACCTGGGAATCTAACCTAACAACCACTTTATTTTCCTGCCTCAAGTCATTAAACTTATATTTCAAATATTCTGTCTTGCTCCTAATCAACCTGAATCCTTTAGACTCAAGGGCCTGTCTCCACACTTCTAATTTAGTATTCACGCCTCCCCTCGTCTCATCGATCAGAACTATATCATCTGCAAAAAGCATACACCAAGGCACCTCACCTTGAATATGTCGCGTTAATAGAAATCAGTTAAAAAGATAAATGCCAACTAAACCAGTCCAAATCTGCAAACACAAATATGGAGAAAAACAGCACCATAAAAAAATTGACAGAGTCATAAAAAATGTGCAAAATCTGAATCAATTCAAAGATGTAAAAAAATAGTGTTAAAATAGAGCAACAGTCAGTCAAAAACAAATCATGATCCCTAAACAAATATATTCATCAGGGAAACCCAAGATCTCTCTAGAAATCCACCATTACCAAAAAATGTTTGTTCAGTCAGGTTTAGCCAACTTCGATCAGATCTGAAAGAAATAAAATCATACAAGAACAAACATACTAAAAATATTCATCAAGCATTGAAGTAGACAAGGTAATCAACTAACACCACTACTTCGACGGCGATGGAACGCCGGAGTAGAGGGTTTTTTGGGCCAAGTTTGTGGCAAATCTACGAGGAGGAGGTGTGCCTCACCGAAACTCTTCCCGGAGGAGATACAGCGGTGCAAATAAAGGGATAAGGGAGGTGGCCAAAGGTACTGTGATGGTTGGAACTCGCTGTCTATCAACTCCGGTGAGTCAGTGAGAAAGAGGAGGAGACAGGCGGCGCAGCTCACTGGTGATTCGGCTGAAACTTGTCGGTCATCACTTTTGATGAGCCAGCGACGGAGGAAAGGGAAGGTTGGACGTATGGTGGTGAGTTAGTTCGCCGTCGATAGTGGTAAAGGGGAAGAAGGAGATGAAAAGATCTGAGAGTTTTTTGTGTGTATATGCGTTCATATGTGTGTATATTTGTGTGTTTTGTGAGAAAATTTTTACTATGGGCCTCATGCACCATGTCATAGTTGTATGAGGTACCTATTTGTTTGACACATAAATTTTGTGGGTCCCACCACTTAAAGTAACTGTTATTTTTATATATTTTTTGTTTTCTAAGTTATTTAATTTTTTCTGGACGAATCACTTTTTTTCTTTTCCTTTTCCTTTTTCTTTTATGGGTTTAACTTTTATTTAATATTTTTTTATTTTTCTTTCTTTGTTTTTTTTCTTCAAATTGTTTTTTCTCGTGTTACTGTACTAAATAAATTGAAGTTTTTATTATTTTGCTTTGTTTTTATTTCCTCTTAATTTTTATTTGTTGGTATTTATGAATAAATTATTTTTTTCACTCAATTATGGTGGTAATTTTTAATTATATTCTCTTAATTATTTGTTAGTATAAAGAATTTTGGATATTGAAAATTTGAAATTAAATTTCATAATCAATAAATTTATATTTCTTTAAATCTATATGAAATTATTTATTATGATTTAATATTATAGAAATAAAGAATCATCACATATTTTTTATTGTTAAGGACATCTCTTGTGTAATAAAATTTAAAGTTGATATGATCAAAAAATGGAGTGGGTCCTACATAAATCTAAATATTGATTTTAATTTTCTTAATATTCTTTTTCTAAAATTTTCGTGTTGCTCCATCATTAAATAGACATAAAAAATTAAATGAAAATATCTTTTAGAGTTCATTTGAATAGGACTAAAATCTGATCAAATCAACTTTTAATCTCTTTTTAACTTTTTTAGATGTGTGATAGAATTAAAAAGTACTTAAAAAAAGTTAAAATTTGATTTAAAAAAAAAAGCAAAAAGTGAGACGCCGAGTTCCCCCAACTTTTTACTTTTTAGATTAAAATTCTCTTTAATTTGACCAAGACATTTACCTTCTTATTTCTTATATGTTCCTCCAATTTCAACAATACCCAAAATTTGCAACCCTTAAATATATTATTTTTATTTATTTATTTTCTTTGCCTCTTCACTCCATCTCTTCCCTCTAATTTCCTCTTCATTTTTTTCTTTATTTTTGAATTATTAGAATTAAAAATTATATATACAACAACAACAAAACTAGTGTACTCCCACATCGTGAGGTCTGGGGAGGGTAAAATGTACGCAGTCCATACCACTACCTCCGGAGAAGTACCAAGGCTGTTTCCGATAGACCCCTGGCTCAAGATAGAATTAAAAATTATATATAATTTAACTTATTTATGTTATTATCATTTTTAAAAATAGTTAAGTCATTGTGATAGTAAAAAAGTGTTTAACAACCCTTGTTTATCAAGCATATCCAGTTCTTTTCAGTTTCAACACTTCTATCCAAACATTTATCTGCTTAATTTCTAAATACTTATTTTCAACTTTTAAACAAGTAAATTAAAAAATTATTTTTTAATCCTATCCAAACGGGCTCTTAATTGATCTTAAATTAAAAATGTATAAAATATATTAAAGTATTCTTTAATTTTTGTGATTTTAATATGTCATGTAAGCAATTAAAATTTAAAAAAGATTTAGAAAATGAAAAAGACATTATTTTTTAAAGGAAAACTTATACAAAAGTGACATAAATAAATTAAAATGAAAAAAATGCTATATAAATTTGATTTGGTTGCAAATATCTACAAGTAAGAATTAGAAAAATAAAAATATCATTAATTTGATTAGTTTCATGAGCACGGAAAAAATTGAAAAGCAAAAATAAAGAAAGACAAAAAAAAATAGTAAATAAAAATTAACTCTAAAATAAAAGAGCAAAAAGATGAGTTGTCTAAAAGAAATGAGATGGTAAAGGAATATGGAGAGAGAGAAAGAAAGAATTACTTTTGATAGATAGGACCCACAAAGCTTATGTGCCAAAATAATGGGGGTCTCATGCAAATATGACATGGTGCATGAGACCCATAGTAAAATTTTCTGTTTTGTGAGAGGGAGAAAGGATACAAAATTTGTGGTGGCTGAAAATGTGTGTGAATCGTGTGTTTGTGTTGTGTATTTTTAAAAAAAATAATAATAAAATAACTAAATATTAAATATATTTTTTCCCAACATATCTCTTAAATTAGGGATAGTAGGTGAAAATAAAGTCAAAACATTTAAAAACTATAAGACTTCGACTTGACTAATTCGTTACTCTGTGTATTAAAATAATTAAATCGACTCACATTTGTAAGTCGTATTAAATAATATACAAAAATATGAATGCCGATGTATAATTACCAAAAAAAATATAAACAACAAATAAAAAATATAATTTTCATTAAAAAAATATATTATGTTATGAATAATTAAAATTATACTGTACATTAAAAATTACAGTACTGTGTTGTGTACGTATGCAAACGACAGTGCAAAAATATTAAAATAATAATAAATCGATAAAAATTCTAAAATTTACAAAATAAAAGATAATTATAAATAAATTATGTAAAATTAAAATATGACAATAAATGAGTAAAAATTCTAAAATAATGATGATTAACGATAATTTATTAATAATTATAAAAAATATGTGAAAACTGTAGTTTGTACTATTTAACGATCAGGAAGCCTAAATGTCTTAATTTTAAGTATGGAGAGACAAAATTGGGTGTCAACAGTTTGCCCCTTTTCGTTTGAAGATAATGTAGAAGTCTTCAAATGAAAACGTTAACGTGTAGCCAATTTTGCTCGACAAATAATTATTTTAATAAAAAAATCAAACGAACTCCAATTTTAGAGTCGCCTACATATTTCAAGTTGCATGAGGATCAGGTCGGATACTGTTCAAAAACTATCCCAATATGTCCTATTTGGGTTGGACAAATCCAATGTGTCCTCAAATTCTATGCTTGCAAAATTTATAAAACTGGAAAACAGTAGACAAACAAATAACAAAGCTTGATTTTTTTTTTTGAGAAATTAGAAAAAAATGACATTTAGTGCTTAACGAATTGTAAAGATAAGTAAGAAAAACGTATTGCAGGATTTTAACTATAAAGACAAATAAAATATTCAATTGAAGACAAACATGCAAAAAATGTCTTATTAAAGGGCAGACTAACCCAAAATATCCTATTTTAGGGTGGACGCACCCAATTTATCCACAAACTATATGTTTTCAAATGTATCAAACTAAAGGTACTGCTCAATAACACGAACGAAAAATTAAGATTGATTTTTTTTTCTTTTTTTTGAGAAATTAAAGATAGCATGCAGTGCTTAACTAATTAAGAAAAAATGGTACAAGCAAAGATAACATGCAGTGCTTAAATGGTAAAATAAGTGCATTGCGATATGTGCAAGTAAAGACAAAGCATAGAGTGCTTAAATAACAAAGTAAATGCATTGCGATGCGCAAGTAAAGGCAAAGAAGAAATGCGATGCTTAAATTCTAAAATAAATGCATTGCGATATTTGCAAGGTGTACAGTGCCTAAATGGTATAAATAAATACATTGCGATATGTGCGTGCAATGCTTAAATAATAAAATAAATGTGTTGCGATATGTGCCAGCAAACACAAAATGACATGCAGTGCTTAAATGATGAAATAAATGCATTGTGATATTTGTGAGGCATGCAATGCTTAAATAAAAAGCATTGCGATGTGTTTGTGCAGTGCTTAAATAATAAAATAAATGCATTACAATATTTGCGAGGCACCAGTGCCTAAATAATAAAATAAATACATTATGTTATGTGTGTGCAGTGCTTAAATGCATAGCAATATGCACCGATAAAGGCAAAAATGATATGCGATGCTGAAATAATAAAATAAATGCATTGCGATAAGTGCGAGCAAGAATGACATACGATGCTAAATGATAAAACGAATGCATTGCAATATATGTTGGTAAAGGTCAAGATGGCATGTAGTGCTTAAATGATAAAATAAATGCATTGCAATATTTAAGAGGCGTGCAGTGGCTAAATACTAAAATAAATGCATTGCGATATGTGCTTGTAGTGCTTAAATAATAAAATAAATACATTGCAATATGTGCCTGCAAAGGCTAAATGACATGCAATCCTAAAATGATGAAATAAATGCATTACGATATTTGCGAAGCATGCAGTGCTTAAATAAAAAAATACATTGCGATATATGCGTGCAGTGCTTAAATGAAAAAATAAATGCATTGCAATATTTGTGAGGCAGCAGTTCCTAAATGATAAAATGAATGCATTGCGATATATGCGTGCAGTGTTTAAATGCATAGAAATATGGGTCAATAAAGACAAAGATGATATGCGGTGCTTAAATGATAAAATAAAGGTATTGCGATATTTGTGAGGCATCCAGTGCCTAAATAATAAAACAAATGCATTGCGATATGTGCATGCGGTGGTTAAATGATAAATGCATTGTGATATATGCGGACAAATGCAAAGATGGCATGCGATGCTTAAATGATAAAATGAATAAATGTTTTGCGATGCGTGCAAGTAAAGACAAGAATAAAATGCAGTGCTTAAATGACAAATAAATGTATCGCGGTATGTTGCCAACATAGACAAAGATGACATGCAGTGCTTAAATGATAAAATAAATGCATTGTGATTGTGCCAGAAATGGTAAAAATAGCATGTAGTTCTTAAATGATAAAATAAATGCATTGCGATGTGTGCAAATAAAGGCAAGGATAGCATACAGTGCAAAAAGAAAAAAATAAAGTGTGATATGTGCAAGTAAAGGCAAGCAAGCATAAATATTTAATTAAAGAAAACATGCATAGTTGTATTATTGGAGGGCAGATTGAACCAATTGTCCTATTTTAGGGTGGACAAACCCATGTAAAAAAAATGAATATGAAGCAAAGAAATATTTGAGAATGAAAGTATTCACATATTTCCAATACTGCTTTCAAAATTGCCCTATTATCGAGCTGTGAGGTGCTGGGAATGCAAGATTGTGTACTTGCTGGGGAGAAAGAACGATGACCGAACTCTGCACAGAGCTTCCTACATATCTTGAGTGTCTTGAGAATCAGGTCAATGTAGTTCAAAATAAGAAAATAAAGTAAATTTTAAGGCGGCTCTCAAAATTTGCCCAGTGTATAATTTATGTTAACACCGACTTCTTCTAAGGAAACTAAAAAAATATTTTTGCTATTTCAGATTGAAAAGATGCATGACGTCTCTAATTGTCTACGAAGACTGAGGCCCTCAACTAGTGCGGTGACTGAAATCTAATAGCTCTCTTGACTAGTAGGACTATAAAATATATATATAAAAAAAACTACTCAAAGATGTGATTGAAAAAATATAATGCTAATATTTAAAGATGTGTGCTTGAAAGGAAAATCTAAATGTCGTATTTTAAAACTGGGTGTCTTGATGAAAAGTAAAAAATGCATGTATATGAAAGTGAGCACCTTGAATGAAAGGTGAGAAAAATGCCATATGTGAAAGTAGGCGTCTTAATAAAGAAACAGAAAAGTTTTGTATTTTCTTGATTAAAAGTGCTGAAAATGAAGAAGATATGATGGTGTCTTGACTTCAGTTGGTACCAATAATTAGTAGTGTGCATAAGAATTTTCTCATCCTTTTCTCAGCTAACCGAGATTAACTTCAGGGTAACTTCTATAGTTTCAAGTGGTACCTTAGACACGCCTAAGTATCGATAAGATTTTTTGTCCTACTTCAACAAATATTTCGAGCTATGTCTATCCTCATGCTTCAAGTGTCCTCTCTAGAAATAAAGTCCCATTTCGCACATATTTGAGTAGTTTTTCTTTCTTAATTTAGGGACATCAAGAGAAATATACTCACACTCAGAAAGAAATTCAATGCATGCAACTGTGATACCATATGCTTGAACTTCATGTAAGTATCCACTAATATGAGAACACTTGAAATAAGAACTCGTAGGACTTGCTATTGGCTTGTAATGTAGGCTTGGGGATGGGTAGGATGATATTTGGGATGAAAGTGACTAATTCCTCGATGAGCATTACGCTGTATTTGTGCTTTCGACATTTGTTGTGCTTTGATGCAAGATCTTCTTTGTTGTGCTTTGCTGCCCCTTGTTTTGTATTTACCTCGACTTCTTTTGAACCTTGTGTTGGAGTTTTTACCCCATTTTTTCAACAAACTATATATTTTTTTTATTCTTTTTTTCTTTTTTTTTGTGGGGTTTTTGCTCCTTTGAAGTCATTTTTTAATTTTTGTTCATTTGGGACAATCAATCTTTTGCATTTTGCATCTTTAATCTTGAATCATTGTCCGTAAATTGCACATATTTAGTGCACTCAAGGAGGTAGAGCCAAGAGAGGGATAGTGCATGTAAGTACTTAAGAAAGTATAGGCTCAGATGCGGTTGTTCAAAGAAAAGATTTTAGGCTCAAAAGAGGAAATGCTAGAGATTAATGTCATTTGGTGGGATGTGAAAGACACAATCGGGTCAAAGAAGGCCTATGGTCCTTTCCTTAACCAAGTGAAACTCAGAATTTCGCCTCAACAGACATTAAGGTCAAGTTCTAGATCAACAATACAATGCAATGAATTAAATTAAGGCTCACCACACATGCACATGATCACGATATGTTAGAGAAAACATTCTGAACTTTTTTCGCCTTGAGTATGCTCCTGTAGTAGCAGTACTGAGAAATGGAATTTAAAAAGTATTCTAAATTGATTGCTCATTTCTTGTTGCTGAACAACATAATAAATTTTTAATGAGAAATCATGAAAGTCGACCTCCTGGTACTGCTCCATTCCCTGAAGTGAATGCTGCATATTTTTATCAAACCAGGTGTGAAAGAAGCCCTGGCCTCAGTCATGGTCATGGTCGTGGTTGTGGTGGTGGTTGTGGTTGATATTTTAATCAGGGAGATCGTCTTGCATTAAACAATGATCCTCAACACCAGCAGCGTAAAAGAAAGGGTGAAGCTCCTGAAGCAGCGCTAAGGACGAACTCTGAAAGTAAATGTTATCGATGTGGAGGAAAGGGAAACTGGTCGCATATCTATTGTACGCCAAAGCATATGGTGAAGCTCTACCAGGCGTCCTTTAAGAAAATAGATAATAAGGTTGAGACAAACTTTATCTCTGAAGATAATGTTGAGCGCATGAATTTAGATGCCTCAAATTTTCTTACAATCCCCGAAGGATATGTTAGTCATCCTATCCTGTTGATGATGAATATGAAATAGTCCGATTGTTTTACTTTTTTGTTAAGTTGTATTAGTTTACATTTCTATTAATAGTATCTCACTAATCTTGTAAATAAATAAAGTTTGTGTAATACGTTATGTGCTAGTTATACTATAATGTTTACTTTGTTTATATTTTCATATTGAAGAATATATGAATACTCCTGAAGTAGAAAATCAGAAATTTATTCCTAAAGTAGTAAATCTGAAATTAAAGATATGATAGAGAAAATTCTCTACAGTTATATGTATACCTCGATTTGCTTCTGAAATAGCAAAATATTGACAGAGGTCCTACGATATCATAAATTGATATGCTTAAGGTACGTTGTAATATTTATATTTCATTCTCGAAGAATTAAAACTTTTGATAAATTGTTAATTATCTTTCATTCGCAAGGAATGAGAATATTTGATAAATGTTACAATTACAGGTCCATTCCCTGAGGTGAATGTGATATTTAATAAGGTATATAAATATGCACTTGACTGTAAAAATCACATTCAGAAGGAGTAGAAAGAATTATTTTGATATTTACTCCTGAAGTAGTAAGTCTGAAATTTATTTTAACTCTTACTCCTGAAATAATAGAACCTTGAAAGTTACTCCTGGAGTAGTAAATCTGATATTTACTCCGGAAGTAGTAAATCTGATATTTACTTTCAAAGTAGTAAGATTGTGCAATAGTGAAATCTTGCAAACTACTCTCGAAGTAGCAGACCTTTTACTCTAGTAAATAACTCATGCCATGATAAATTTGGAGTTTACTAGTTTAAATAATTCTATTTGTTGCGTGAATGATTTTGTCATCCTGAAGATGAGCATATTGAGTTTTAGACATATAATGAAGAACTAGAAGATTCTTCAAGAACTATTACTTGTTCTCATGATAAGTTGATTGAACTAGCTAATGTTGGGATTGAATTTCCTAAATTTTGAAAAACATAAAAGGTGAATAAGGGTCCATTCACCCATCATTTGATATGATGCATCCATAAGATGGTCACATGTACGTTTATTGTCAACCTGCAGTTTGACATTCATAAAGTTACCTTCTCAATTAAATTGAGTCAAGAGTATGATTTTCAGATAATGTAGTCAAGGCAATTGATCTTGATAATGCTGGTTATATTCAAGTTGGTTTAGCACTGAATGACTCATATAAATAGCTAAACCATTGCTTATGAGAACAAAGATAAAAAATATTAGTCTGAAATATATATTGCATACAATAGCACTTGTGTGCATTAGACCAATAAATTATGATCAATTCTTCCCTCTCAATTGGTTCAGGGTCAGGAACCATATATTTTCCATCTAATATATTTTTGACATGCGGTATTTAATTAATAGATATACCAAGATTCACAAAGATGGATTCTCCAAAGTAGATTGGAGTATATGTTAGTTTTCCTAACATAAGGGGAAGATAATAAGTAGTTAAGAAATATGTTGTAAATTATTATTAGTACGATCCTCATTTAAAAGATAATTCTAGTCAAATGCCATAAGCATTTGTTGTTCCAAAATTGATTTTTAGCTGCAGATGCTCCTACTATATGTCCCTGAAGGACAGAGTCTATAACATGCATGAAGCACGGTAGATCAATCGGTTCCAAATAAAGTAATCCTTGAAAGGAAAATGGAGTAAATGATCATAATAAAGAGGTAATATGCTCTTGAAAAGTGACGACATAACGCTTCATGAAACCTCAAGAAGATGATCAGGTACCTAAAAATAATAAAGTGATGAGATCTCAATAAGTTATGTCGTAATGTGAACCGATACAAATGATATCTCATTGATGATATTTTTAGTACAATAGAGCGCAATATTGTATAATATTATGAGGATCTGAATTCTACATTTATTTAAGCACGCTTCTTGGTAAGTATGTTTTATTGTGGCTGTAGTTCTAACACTAGAAAATGTCATGTATTTAATATTGAATGATTCACTTGGTAATGAAATTTAGATGAGAATCCTAGAAGGATTAAAGATGCCTAAAGCATAGAGTTCAAAGTCTTGAAAATTATTTTCAATCAGATTACAAAGATCGTTATACGATCTAAAACAATCAGGGCGTATACAGTATAATCGCCTTAGTGAGTACTTGATAAACGAGGTTTACATATATGATGTCATTTGTCCTTATATTTTTATTAAGAAAATGATATCATAGTTTGTTATACTTTCTATTTATGTGGATGAAATAAATCTCATTGGAACTCTAGAAGAGGTCCAAAACACAATTGAATATATAAAGAAACAATTCGAAAGGAAAGATCTTGGAAAGACAAAGTTTTGTCTTGGTCTGCAGATTGAACATTTAGCAGACAGGATCTTCATCCACCAATTTGCATATACTGAGAATGTCTTGATATAATTTTACTCGGACAAAGCACATTCATTAAATAATCTAATTATTGTTCGATCACTTGAAGTGAGTAAAGATTCATTCCGACCTCCAGAAGAGAGTGAAGAGATTTTTGGTCCTGGAGTACTATATCTCAATGTTATTGGTACACTTATGTATTTTGCTAATAGCACAAGGCTTCATATAGCCCATTCTATTAATTTTCTAGCCAGGTATAATTTTTTTTCATGTAGACATTGAAACAGAGGTAAGCATATATTGTGATATCTAAAGGGGTCTATTAATATGAATCTATTTTATACTAACAAAGATAGTTTAGATCTTGTTAGTTATGCAACTGCAGGTTATTTATCTGAACCATATAAAGAAAGATCTCAAATAGGCTATGTGTTTACACACGAAGGTATTGCTATATCATGGCAATCTACAAAGCCGTTTATCATTGTCACTTCTTCTAATCATGCTAAGATAATAGCGATCCATGAAGCAAGTAGAGAATGCATATGGCTGAGATCAGTGGTACACTCCATCAAAGAGAGATGTGGCCAGAAGCTAGATATCAAGGTACCCACTGTCATATTTGAAGACAATGCAGCATACATAGCTCAATTAAAAAGAGACTTTATAAAGGGAGATAGGACGAAACATATCTCGCCAAAGTTATTCTTCACACATGTTCTCCAGAAGAATGACGATATTGATGTACAACAAATCCGTTCAAGTAAAAATCCAACAGATTTGTTCACCAAATCTTTACCAACTTTAACCTTTAAGAAGATGGTACACAATATTGAAATGCGAAGACTTAACCAGTTAAATCAGGGTCTTCATCAGAGGGAGTGAGAATACGCGTTGTATTATTTTTTCCTTAACCAAAGTTTTTATATCACTGAGTTTTTCCTGGTAAGGTTTTTAATGAGGCAATACTCAAATGCGTATTCAGGAAGTTTTTCTTTACATGGACATCCAAGGGGGAGTGTTATGAAGACATATGAATTCCATATGTCAAAATGGATGTCCATTTGTCCACCTTAACAAAGCCCGAAATTGATGTAATCCTCCACCCCTTCATTTTGGAAAGTTTTTTATTTTTGTGTTTTGGCTATAAATAGCCCTTACCAAAAATGGATGATAAGAGAAAACTTTTACACTTTCCATTTCGCATACTTCTGTTACTTTTATATATTTTATAACAGCAATGCAATTTAATAATGTAACAGTTATTTAATAAACAATTTTTGGAAAGTACAGGAAAAGACTTTGAGAGAAACTAACTTGATGTGACTCCAATTTAGTATTTACACGCCATCGTTGGAACGTTGATGCACAATTCTCATTTTTTACCTCTATTATGGTGTGTCTTCTCAATGTTTTAGCAAAATAACAATCTCCCAACAACATAATTTTCTTTATTACAAAGTTCTATAGAAGAAACATAGGGAAATTGATAGTAGCGCAAGTAAAAATGCCCGAAAACTTACTAATAATATGTCTCCACTCAAGCCAAATCTCGGGTCATCCACGATCATCGTCACACTTTAGACCTTTCTCTTGAATCAAAAAGTGCTTACATTCAACAAAAAAAATAGTCAAAAGTACTTCAACCATGCAATGAACAAAGACAAGTAAATAGTGATGATATAGAGTTTCAAACTTGTGAAGACAACACAAAATGCTACAGATCCCACAAAATTTCACATATTTACAAAATAACATAAATTGAATGATTAAATTTCTGGCGAACTGGATTATCTTCCATTACCGCCTGTAACATTCACTAACAGTTAATTTTAAAGAAAACCCTACAAATATAGATCTTGCCAAGCAATTCAATCTATGTAGAAATCAAAAAATTCAAATAGGTCTTCTTCTTCCATTAAAATAAAGGATGGACATAAATTTCAAACAATTAATCTAGCCTACCTAGAAATATAAAAATCGTGTTGGATCTTTCTCTTCCATTAGAATCACGATACCCCAAGTAAAAGTCTGAAAAATATAACTAAAATGCCCAAAAAAGGTAATAAAAAACTGAAAATGACATAATATGGAATAACGTTTGATCAAAAAATTTACCTGAAATACAAATAAAAAATAATTTATGTATACTCTGCAAGTTCAACACTGAAGAAGAGATAGAGACCATGTAGATACAACTCAGAAGGTTTCCACGTTTATTGTTAGCACTTAATAAATGTCGTCTAAATACAGTACATGATCAACAATTGGTAGCATGAAATGACTACAATACCCTTCATATACATTTTTTTTATATTTAATTAAAACATCGAAATTCCCTTTTCTAATATATAAAATATTCGGATCGTGGAAATCAAGAAATCCATCCATTTTATGAAAATCCTTCCTATCAATAGTTCAAGTCGCGATTAATATATAGATCCAACTTTCTGTAAGTGTTGTAACTAGTGTTTCTATCTTACATACTAGGCAAACATACGTGATAATTCCATCATTGATGTGCCAACTTCCTTGTTTAACTAAGCTTGTATCATAATGACACTTGAAGTTATTACTTATCAAATATATCACGAAAATATAATTTTTTATTAAAAAAGTATGATGTGATTGGAACAATGTGCTTACACAGTGCAGTATAATATTGTAACCATTAAACTATATGCCTAAATATATATAAGCCACTTACTATATATGTTGATGATCCTTCTAATTTTGTTTTTCTTATATAATTAATTCTTTTGTCATAACGTATAGACTTCTGCTTATTTGCTAATAATTTTTTTTCACAAGTATGCTCGTTTGCTGATTAATTTGGAACTTATGACATCATAACTAAGAGACCGTAGCCCTGTGCACTTGATGAAGGTTTTCTGGGCACAATTTTTCTCAAGAAAAAATAGTTGTTGATTGGAGCGGGTAAACTATAAATGGTTTTCATAGTGTTTTGTTTTTTTGTTCCCCATATAATATTACTATAAAATTAGTTTTTTTTTTTTTATGGAACAAATATATATTTGTCCCTCTATATATCAAATATTTTCAAACAACTGTCTATCTCATTTATCTTTCAACTTCAGTTTTCTTTCTCTTTTTTATTTTACTTAATTTTTTTTTTTTTTAAAATAAACATTTCTCAACCTTTACTTTTTTCCTCTTCTACTTTCAACTTCTATTTTTTATTTTTCTTTGAACTTATTTTCTTCTCTTTTGTTATTTTTTGCCCAACCTTTATTTGTTTTTTTAAATCTTTTTTCTTCTTTTTTTAATTGTTTCTTAAAATTATTTTCCTTTTCTTCTATCCATTTCTATAGTTATTCTTTTTTATTTTCTTTGATTTTTATTACTTTATGTTTTTTATTTTTCCATAACCTTTTTTTTTTCATTTCTTCGATTCTTTTCAAACAATAAGTCACGTCTCACAGACAAGATCTGACACTACCACATTGTGTCTTGATTTATGAGATGTTCTATTACTCTTGCTGTAGAGGCAAGACTTAAACCAAAAACTTTCAAACAACAAGTTACTCTCATGGACAAGAGTTGACACTACCACATTATGTCTTGACTTATGAGATGTTGTATAATTCTTGTATTAGAGGCAAGACTTAAATCAATGATTTTTAAACAACAAGTTATGACCCATAGGCAAGAGTTGGCACTACCACGTTATGTCTTGATTTATGAGATGCTCTACACTCTTGCCTTAGAGGCACGACTTAAACCAAGGAATTTCAGACAACAAGTTACACCTCACGGGCAAGAGTTGACACTACCACATTATATTCTGGTTTATGAGATGTTCTATGACTCTTGCCTTAGAGGCAAAACTTAGTCCAAAGACTTTCAAATAACAAGTTACGTCCCATTGGCAAAAGTTGATACTATCACATTGTGTCTTGATTTATGAGATGTTCTATAATTTTAGCCTTAGAGGTAAAACTTAGCCCAAGGACTTTCAAACAACAAGTTACACCCCATGGGCACGAGTTGAAACTACCACATTGTGTCTTGATTTATTAGATGTTCTATAACTCCTTCCTTAGAGGCAAGAATATCCAAGGACTTTAAAAAAATAAGTTGCACTCCTATGGGGCAAGAGTTGGCAGTACCACATTGTGTTTTGATTTATGTTATGTTCTATAACTCTAGCCTTAGAGATAAGATTAGACCAAGGACTTTCAAGCAACCAGTTACTCCCCCATGGAGCAAGGATTGTCACTATCACATTGTATCTTGATTTATGTGATATTCTATAACTCTAGACTTAGAGGCAATACTTAGACCAAGGTCTTTCAAATAACTAGTTATGCTCCATGGGCAAAAATTGAAACTACCACATTGTGTCTTTATTTATGAGATGTTTTATAAGTCTTCTTAGAGACAAGGCTTAGCCCAAGGACTTTAAAATAACAAGTTACGCCCCAATATGTAAGAGTTGACACTATCACATTTTGTCTTAATTTATGATATACTCTATAAATCTTGCCTCTAAAACTAGACTTAGCCCAAGAATCTCCCCAAAAAATAAGTTACACCCCATGGGCAAGAGTTAACACTACTTCATTATGTCGTAATTTATGAGACACTTTGTAACTCTTGCCTTAGAGGCAAGACTTGGTCAAAATTTTTCAAACAACAAGTTATTCCCCACAAGCAAGACTTGAACTAGCACATTATGTCTTCATTTGTAAGGTGTTTTATAACTCTTTCCTTTGGACAAGACTTATCCCAAAGGACTTTCAAATGACAACTCAAGCCCTTAATTTTATTTTGATGTCAAATAAAGAAGATCCTCTTGCAGATTATTGAACTTTCTTTTAATTAGCACAATAAAATAAAAGCTGAGAAAAAAGAAAAAAGAGAAGGAAAAAATAAATATTGAAAAAAAAGAGAAGAAAATAATAAAGGTTAAGAATAAAGAAAAAAAGAGAAGAATAAAGAACTAAAAAAAAAAAAATTAAAGTTGAAAAAATAAAAATAAAAATAAAGTTAGAAAAAAAATAAAAAAATGAGGAAAAAAATAAAAATTGAGATAGATGAATTAAAAATGAGAGTAATGAAATATAAATAATATATGAGAAATAAAGAAAAAGAGATGAAAAAATAAAAAATGAAAGATAAAAGAAAAATAAATGTTGAGTCAAATGAATTAAAACAAGAAAAAACAAAGGAAACATATAGAAATCAAAGAATAAAAAAAAGAGAAAACAAGACGAAGAAGAACATAATAAAAGTTGAAAGACAAATGAGCATGGAAAGAGTAAAAATATTTGAGGTATAGAGAAAAAAATATACTTATTATATGCATAAAAAGTAAAAAAACACTAGTCTTTAAACACCTTCTTATGGGGAACAAAACCACAAAGTCATCCGAGCCACTCCATTTAGGGATCGTTTGGTACACTGCCTGGATAAGTAAGGATATCTCATGAGGTGAGATATCTCTTAAGATTATTTTATCCCCCTTCCCATGAAATAGTAATCCCACCATCTATATCTATATATACATATATATATATATATATATATATATATATATGATGAAGCATCAGAAGAATCAAAGTGTCAGCATAAGAATAAGCTACTTGACAATTTTAAGACAAGGTTAATAGAGTATTGTGTTAAAAAATTTAAATTAAAAAATAGGGATATTTGAATTTGAAATATATTACCCTTCTTTTAAAAAAAAAAAGATATTATATTAAAAACAGAAACAATACTTAAAGAGTTCGAATAGACTTTTACTATTTCAAACTTATTCTTTTAAAATTTAAATTCTATAAATTATAAAAAAAATTTAAATATAATTTAATTACATATTAATGAAAGATAAAATATTATTAAAATAATAGTAATATATTTAACAACAACAACAACAACAACACTATTATAAATTTTAAAAATACAGAAGCACTATAACAAATTTTTAAAACAAATAATCCAAGAAATAATTAAATATAAATTCCCAGTAAAATATAGAGTAAAATAGATTAAGCACACATTTAGGCACATTTTTTAAAATAAAATGTCTCTTTTTTCTGTTTAAATCAACTAAATGAGTTTGAATTCCTAATAAAACAGTTTTCAAGTTTGAATCTAACTTCTCAAGTGATTTTCTCTTTTTTTAAAATTTGAAATTATAAACAATTAGATAATGATATTTTAGAATTTTATATTTTCTAAAAAACTAATATATTTAGATTTTGAATTTGACTGAATTTTAGTTGACATAAATCTCCTCTATATAAATCTCCTTCAATAAATATATCATGTAAGTTTTTTTTTTTTTTTGTCAATTACAATTATTTTTAAATTTAGATTGTGCTTATCTTGAAGAAATTTCTATGATCATTTAATTCACAAAGATATTAATATAATAGTATCGGAGAATAATTTTTACATAATTGTTGTTAAAATTATTTATGCTTTCCCCAGCCTTTTTTTCTTCGGGATAAATGTATTTCTTTAATCAGTATATATATATATATACATATATATATATATATATATGTATGTATATATATACACATATATTACTATCTAATAAGAGACTAAAGGCAGGAGAAACATGTAGCTCTCCGTCAACATGCCTGCTTTTCCTGTCTGCTTCATGAGCTGCTTCCTCCGTGATTTTATTATGATCTCTAATTAATTATTATAAATTATTGATCCTGCCTGCTTCATAAGCTACTTCCTCCGTGATTGTATTATATCATCTCTAATTAATTATTATAAGTTATTTACGTATTAGAAAATTAACAATATTTAATAAAAAAGTAAAATAGATAGTTATGGCATGTTCGCTTCAGCTGCTTCACCCTAGTATTTTTTTTATAGTAATTTTGTTATATCACTTCTAATTAGACATATCTGCTTCGCTGTTTCAATTGTGATTTTACTATGTCACTCCTAATTAATTATTATGACCATTTAAATTTTTTCACAAGTATTTATTATAGTAATTTTGCTATATCACTTCTAATTAGACGTTGTGAGTCATTAAGACATGTCTGCTTCACAACTTCAATCATAATTTTATTATATCACTCATAATTAATTATTATGGTCATCTAAGCATTTAAAAATTACATAAAACATATAATAAATTACAATAGTTAACAATTTAAAATATCTAAAAGAAATAATCTATTATATATTTTAAAAAATATGTAAAAAATACTATAAATCATAATAATTAAAATAAATTTTTAAAAATATTTGTTGGGCCGTGCCTTACATGAGCTATTAGTAACTAGTATATATATATATATATATATATATATATATATATATATAGAATGAGTAGGTGTAAAGTGATAAACATTATTATTGGGAGGAGAAGGGCGGCAGATGGGGTATGGGAGTAAGGCGATGTAGGGGGTGTGGAGAAGGCAAGGTGGTGGATGCAGGTGGCGGGTGTGTAGGAAAAAGATTGCTATTTAAAAAATTAATATAAAATTGAAGGGGTGGGGTAGGGTAGTGGGGAATGGGGGTCGGGGTAGAAAAATCTTTAATCATTTTTAATGAGTAAAATTAAATTTTGCGTGTGCATGATTCATCAATTGGAGAGTAGCAAAGTTTAAAATTTAGAATAAGAAGTCTTGAAATTATAGACAATCAAGTACTTATAGTACAATTAGTTATTGATTTTGAATTAATAAACAAACAAATTAAAATTTGAAATGAAAGAAAAAGAAATGTATTCACATATCTTAATTAAAATATAAATGTAACAATCCAACTATAAAATAACAATATATTTATTACTTTTGAAAATTGAAAATATAATGAAATATGATGAAGATACTAATTTCATTGTTTTTATATTAAAATATATAAAATAATTGCAACTACCATTATTTATTAAAGATTAATTGTATTTCACCATTAATAATTATTTTTAATATTTTATATTTAATTTAAAATATGTTAATATGATATGATAACAAAATTAGAATTGAAAGTTTAATTGTAAATGATTAAGTTAATCTTATTTAATAGTATTAACGAATTATTTTGCGCATAGCGCAGGTTCTTATACTAGTTTTACTACAAATGCTGGGATAAAATAGTCCCAGAATTATGTATCACTTCTATCAAACATGGGATAAAGTTAATTCCAAACTTCATTCCGAAATTATTTTTCTTATTTCTTCTGCCAAACGGCCCCTTAATTTCCTCTATTGGAGCCAACTTTCAGAAGAAACATCTCATCCAAGCCCAATATGGCTACTTGGCAGGAAATTATATGGTATAGCCCTAATAGTGGGTGGCTTTGGATTTTGAACCAATAAGAAAAGTCTTTAAAGACTAGCCTTCCTTACTTTTTAGGTATTGTACAAATACAATTTTACTCCTCTACATATCAAATATTTTTAAATTTTTCATACTCATTTGTCTCTCAAATTCTATTTTTATTTTTATTATTTTAACTTTTTTATTTTTCTTATTTTCATATTTTAATTATTTGTCTCAACCTTTTTTTTTCTCAAACATTATCTATTTCTTCGTTTCTTTTTTTCTTAAATTCATTTGTCTCAACCTTTATTTTTCTTTTATTTTTGATTTTTATCATTTTTTTCTGATTTTTCTCAAACTTTATTTTTACCTTTTTCTCTCATTTTTGTTTTTTCTCAATTTTTAATTCTTTGTTTTTTTCTTAATGTTTATTTTTTTTCTGGTCTTGTTTTTTCTCAATCTATTTTTTTTATTTCTCTATTTTGTTTGATCTCTTTTTTTTTTCTCAACTTCTATTATATTTTGTTAATAAATAAAACATTGGATAATCCACAAAGGGATCTTCTTTTTTTGACATCAAAGCAAATTTAAGGACATGAATTTTTGTTAGGAAGTTCGTTGGGAAAAGTTTTGCTTCTAAGGCAAAAATTATAGAACAACTCATACATCAAGACACAATGTGGTAGTGTCAAGTTGTAACACCTCGATTTTCTGAATTGGAATGCTACATAGTGCTCATGACCCCGAAGGACCACAGGCTAACCCATGACTGATATCTGTACCTGTATACTGCATAATATATCATAAAATGCAGAAACATAAACATAAAAGGCCATAAGGTTCGAACTAAATAACGTCTGATAACAAAATATCTGAAAAAGGTATAACAATACCAAAACAAGTCATAAATACTGAAAATAATGAGATCTGAATATCTAATCAAACATCTAGTCTGAAAGCCTCTAACTAAACTAAATAGGGAGTTGAAGGAACATGTCTCCAACTAACTCCATCTAGAAACTGAATAGTAAATGTAGCAATAATCATATCATCCTCGAATGAGAAGAACTCACTGCAAACTCTGAACACTGGAATGCTACTGCTGATCTGGAGCTCGTGCCTCTGAACCTATGGTGTAACATAAGAGAAAGCACCATAGCGCAAATGCGTCAGTACGTCTGAATGTACTCAGTATACGAGTGAGGTAGACTTAATGCAAAGGGCTATATGCATGAACAATGCTGACTAATATGAATGTGAGAATACATATATGTATACATAACTGTAATTGAACTCGTGGAGATACTGACTACTGAGTCTGAATACTGATAACATGAGTGTACTGATACTGAATAGATAAACGACTATTTTTGATAGTTTGAATTATGAAAAAATGGTCTGGTTGACTGTGTCTGACAGTCCTAAAGCTAAATACTGATATCATGAATTTTGATAACTGATATGACTGATACATGAGTTCAAAAAAATTGATATAACTGTGATGATCATCCTAACCGATGTAACTGATACTAAGCGACTGTATCTGACAGTCTAAGTTCTGATGGAACTATCTGAGTTCCATTCTACTTGGAGTAACTAAATCTGAGATCAGTTCTATCTAGCAGGTGATCATGAGTATACTGATAATAAGGATGATTTAACTTAGTCTGAGATCAGTCCTATCTAGTGGGTGATCTTTAAATCTAATGATTTTGATACTGATTAATCATAGTTGAGATCAGTCCTTTCTAATGGGTAATCTTGAAGTCTATTTACAATGATAAACATTGACTGTATCTAATAGTATTGAATTTGTACTACTAAGCTGAGTTGACTATATCTAACAGTCCTGAATCTGTAACTGAAACTGTGGGATGTATTCATCTAACCGACATGCCCCAAGCTAAGCTGACTGGGGTCCAATATCTGCCCTGAATAGAAGGGTGTCGGTACCGTGCCACTAGTAAAGACATCTGCTGTGGAGTCGGTCCTAATCTAGCAGGTGACTCTTGGGATCAGTCCTATACATATAAATGTTCTAATGGGTGAACCCTGAGTATGTCAGTCCTATATAATGGGTGACATCTCGTACCTACGCTGGCTACGTAGTTCTGGAACTTAGGGATTGCTTCTAAGAATCTCAGTCCTAATCTTGCGGGTGAGTCACCATCCCTAGGCTCACTCGGTGCTGAATCCTACTTCCATCCGAAAGACACTGAACTAAATAATTGGGCTAAACTGAATAAATGAACTGAACTGATTAGCTGAACTGATACTGATTAACTAGACTGATACTAGTGGTATTGTTTAACAGAGGGAAACTAAGTTTACTGGATCCCGATGACTAACGGAATGTACTGAGTTCTAAGGACTGGTTGAGAGTACTAAAATTACTGAGATTGACTTTGAATACTGAGGTTAAAGATATTACTGAGTATTGAGATCACTGAGATTACTGAACTACTGAGATTACTGAGGTTACTGGATTTTCCTGAGTCACATAACTGACTAAATTCTATAGATCATGGCTTGACTGAGAGTATCATGATAACATGACATGGCTCTAGGCACACAACTATATTTTCGAGTACGAATACCCCCAGGACTCGATGGAAGGAAACTGGCACAACATGACTGACTTGATTATAAAATTGGAGTCCATAATTCACATTGTCATAAGTAGGGGATATTATACTTCATGTAGTTCTTCAACATCTTAAGCATGGTAGGGAGTGCATGGATATATTTCATGTACATATAGTATATCTCCATTATCATACATGATTCATACCACAACTATAGCAACACATCAATAGTATGGAATTTATATTGAAGTATATAGCTAACATGGACTTGTCAGTTAGATATCATGGAACCATGTAAACATGAATTTCTAGCATCCTAAGCATTTTATCAAACACCTTGCATGCATAATATTGAGCATAGGTGTACTTAACAAATTTAGAAATCTTTAACCACCCAAATTCGTGGGTTTCCAACTAACCTATTCACATGATTCATGAAAAACACATCAAGACACAACCTTGAGTCCAAACAAAAATCATTAACATGAATATAGTCATAAAACAACAAGGAAATCACAATTTATAATTTAAAACATGATTTTTGAGCTCCATGGATGAAAGAGACCCATGGATGAATACTACGCATACCTTAGATTAAGAATTTGTGAAGATTAACGACGAAATTTCCTTGAAATAGACTATTCTATGAAAGCCTTAGGGCTTGTTCTTGAGAGTTTTGATCTTGAGAGAAAACCCTAATCTTGTGGTTGAGAGTGTATGAGAGAGCTTTTTGAGATGTTTAACTAAAGAGAATGGAAGATAATACGCTCCTTAAGGGTTATAAGTTGTGAGAAGTGAAGGAAAAAGACCAAAATACCCTTACTAAAATGTCCCTCAATTGCTGGAAAAATATACTTGATGCCATTCGTGACAGGTAGTCAGGTCAGTGATAGGCCGTCACAAATGGTCATCACAAAAGGGGTCCAAATTCTTGATTTTCTGCCCAGGGTTGACGACGTCGTCAGAAATATCGTCAGAATGTGCTGACGTCGTCAAAAAGGTCGTCAGAAACGTGATAGCCCATCAGAAACGTCGTCACCATTTTCCAGCTTGACATGCTGGAATAAAATAGGGATAACTCTTTGCTCTGATATCAAATTTAGGCAAAATTGGTATCTTGGAAAGCTAATTCAAAGAGATTTCATTTAATATATAGTAAACCACCCAGTTCGTCATATACAACGAGTTATGGTTGATTGAAGTTGACTGAAGTTTTGACGCTCACTAAAACTTTAACGATAGGAAAGATTTCAACTTATACTTGAGTTAGGGGACCTCTATGATCTAAATTCATGCTCAAATAGATTCCCACACTACATAATTGATAAACACATAAAATTTATATAGGATTTAAGGCTTTTGAAACATCCACGCATAGGAATGACGGATTTTTATTCTAGTACAAAATGTGGGGTATTATACAAGTCTTGCATGTGGAGCATAACTTGTTGTTTGAAAATCCTTTGGTTAAGTCTTGCTTCTAAGTCAAGAGTTATTGAATATCTCATAATTTAAAAAATAATGTGGTAGTGTCAACACTTGTCCTTCGGGAGTAACTTGTTCTTTTGGGAGATTCTTGGGCTAAGTTTTGTCTTAGAGGCAAGACTAATAGAGCATCACATAAATCAAGACACAATATGATAATATCAACTCTTATCCATAGGGCGTAACTTGTCGGCTAAGTCTTGCCTCTAAGGCAAGAGTTATAGAATATCTCATAAATCAAGACACGACGTGGTAGTGTCAAATCTGGTCTATGGGGCCTAACTTACTATTTAAAAGTCCTTGGACTACTTTGAGCTTTTAAGGAAAGAGTTATAGAACAACTCACAAATCAAGACATAATGTGGTAGTGCCTACTCTTACCCATGGGACATAACTTGTTTAAAAGTCCTTGATTTATAAAACATCTCATAAATCAAGACATAATATGGTAGTGTCAAATCTTGTCCGTGGAGCGTAACTTGTTATTTAATGGTCCTTGGGCTAAGTCTTGCCTCTAAAGCAAGAGTTATGGAACATCTTATAATTCAAAACAAAATGTGATAGTGTCAACTTTTACCTATGGGGCATAACTTGTTATTTGAAAGTCTTTAGGTTAAGTCTTGCCTCTAAGGCAAGAGTTATAGAATATCTCATAAATCAAAACACAATGTGGTAATGTCAACTCTTGCCTATGGGGAACAACTTGTTACTTGAAAGTCCTTGGTCTAAGTCTTGCCTCTAAGGGAACAGTTATAAAATATCTCATAAATCAATACACAATTTGATGGTGTCAAGTCTTTCCCATAGGGCATAACTTGTTGTTTGGTGGTCCTTAGGCAGAGTCTTACCTCTAATACAAGAGTTATAGAGAATTTCATAAGTAAAAAATACAATGTATTAGTTTTGAATCTTTCCCGATGTACGTAACTTGTTTGAAAAATCTTGGGATAATTCGTTCCTCTAAGGCGAGAGTTATAGAATATCTCAAAAATAAAGACATAATGTGGTAGTGTCAATTCTTGCCTGTGGGACATAATTTGTTGTCTGAAAGTCCTTGAGCTAAGTCTTGCCTTTAAGGTAAGAGTTATAATACATCTCATAAATGAAGACATAATATGGTAGTATCAACTCTTGCCCGTGGGGCATAATCTGTAGTTTGAAAGTCATTAAGAAAAGTCTTGCCTCTATGTCAAGAGTTGTAGAACATCTAATAAATGAAGACATAATGTGGTAATGTCAACTCTTGCCCGTGGAAAATAGTTTATAGTTTGAAAGTCCTTGAGCTAAGTCTTGCCTCTAAGACAATAGTTGTAGATCATCTCGTAAATGAAAACATAATGTGGTAGAGTCAACTCTTGTCCGTGGGGCATAGTTTGTTGTTTGAAAGTCCTTGAGCTAAGTCTTGCCTTTAAGGTAAGAGTTATAATACATTTCATAAATCAAAACACAATGTGGTAGTGTCAACTCTTGCTCATGAAATATAACTTGTTTGAAAGTTATAAGTCTTGTCTCTACAATATGATAGTGTGAACTCTTGCCCATAAAACGTAGCTTGTTGTTTCAAAGTCATAAGTCTTACTTTTATAATGTGCTAGTGTCAACTCTTGCTCATGAGATGTAACTTGATTGGAAGAAATCGAAGAAAAGAACAAAAATAATAAAAGTTGTAAAAAAAAAGAAAATAAAGAAAAATATTAAAAAGATAAAAATAAAAAATATATAGAAGTTGAGAGAGAAAAAGAAAAGAATAAAGGTTGTTAAAAACAAAAAAATATAAAATAAAAATAAAGGCCGAGAAAAATTTTAAAAGGAAAAAAGAAAAGAAGAAATAAAAATAAAGAGAAATAAAAAAAGTTTCTTTTTCATAAAAGTAAATGTTGAGAGGAGTACAGGAAAAAAAACTAAGGTTGAGAAAAACTAAAAAGAATAAAAAAGAGAGGAAAGAAAAAATATAAAATCAAAGTAAAATAAAAATAAAAAAGAAGAAGTTGAGAGGAAAAAAGAAAAAAAGTAAGGGTTGAGAAAAGAAAAAATAAAAATCGAAGTAAGATTAAAAAGAGAAAAAAAAGTTGAAAGATGAATAAATATGTAGTTATTATCCATTATGAGGATCATTTATGTAATTTACTCCATTGGTCAGGAGCAATTTTGTTTGAAATTATATCACTTAATAATTGAAGGCTATTTTTATAAAGATTTTTTTTTTGGGGTCAAAACTTGAAAGTCAC
Organism: Capsicum annuum; assembly: GCF_002878395.1. NCBI lineage: Eukaryota > Viridiplantae > Streptophyta > Magnoliopsida > Solanales > Solanaceae > Capsicum > Capsicum annuum. The sequence goes on along the minus strand of NC_061119.1, from coordinate 54,729,935 downwards.
CTTATTTTGGGGCTATTCCTGTAGTTTCTCCGCTACTAAGTGCAACTATAATTTAATGAAAAATTTAAAAAAATATTTATTGGGTCAAAATTTCTTAGGACCGTTTTGACCATAATATTATTCATTTTATTTAAAATTCTTACTTGGCCATAAAAATATCAAATACAACTGTATTTGGGATTTTGAAAAGCACATCAAGAGGTGTTTTCACTTTATTCGATTTTACTTTTTTTTTTTTTCAAAAATATCTAAATTTTTTATTCTCATAAAATTCTATTTTTGAAAAAATTATTTTCACTTTATATTTTTTTTTTAAAAAAATACATTTGAGTCTTAAATATTAACTTCAAAATAATATGATCAAACACAACTCAAATTCTATATTCAACTTCAAAATTTTCAAATAAAGTAAATATATTTTTGATATCAAACACCTACTTAAAATAATCAAATTATTATTTATTACTCTAGTGGCCATTCAGCCTATCTTGTTACCAGCGAAGTGCATCTTCTCTACTTTTTCTTTCTCATGTTGTCGGCTTATTGAGTTCCATTCCAACAAAATAAGCTCTAAAATGACAAAGCATTAAAGACCTTTAGATGCTTACGTAAATTAATTTTACCAAATAGTATTATGGGTTGTACTAAACATTATTAGTGAATTGCACTTAGTTGTTTATTGTTCCTGTTTTTTTGTTAACAAGATACTTAATTTTAATTAAGGTGGAAGGTGAGTGTTTAGTACATGGGGTTAGGGGCTGTTCAAAAGAAGTGAAAGCTAGTGTTTGTCCTGAAATACTGTTATTACAAAATACAATTTTCTATGAAAAATAGTCTCTACACTGTCTGCTGCTACTGTATTTGCTGCATAAACTGGTGAAACTAGCAAATTTTATGGTTGTCTGGTTAGTTCCTCGCTTCCTACCTCCTTTGCTAAAGAGTCAATGACTCTATTTTGTTTCCTCCACACGTGCATGAGAGGTGGAGCATGCAACCACATCATCAATGACCTGCATTTGAAAAGGATATTGTTGTAGATTAAATTTTCCTATTTAAACATAATTACAACTTCTTGGCAATTCGAGTTTATTTGAAGGGGTTTGAGGCCAAATGCAACTCCAAGTTCGAGACCTTCTAGGATGGCCAGAAGTTCAGCTTGGATAGGTGTTATATGGCTAAAAGTTTTAGTGTATCCCATGATCCAAGTGTCTTGGTGGTTCCTTAACACTTCTCCCACCTCCCTTTTACCTATTTGTTGCTTAACTGACCTATTAGTGTTAAGCTTGTAGGTCATTTGCGGAGGGGGTTCTTATTTTATATTGATAGTGGTGGTAGTGTTTTGGTTTATTTTGCACTTGTCAGACATGAAATGAAATTCAGTAGCTAGGTGGATTACAGTCTGAGAGTCTATGAGATTTTTCTAATAATTGAAGAGGTCATTCCTATTGAGCTAGATGCTCCAAAGAGCAAAAAGAATTATCATGTCCCACCCTAACAACGATTTAAAGGTTTTTTTCAAAGGCATCCCAGGTGGCTTTTCAATTAGTGCTGTTTATGGGGGAGGAGTTGGAAGTGTGTATAGAGTTACTCTACTTAGCAAGGTTCAACTAGAAGGTAGTAACATTAGGACAGCTGAAGAAGATATGGTTGATGTCTTCCTCATGGTTATCACAGAAGTGACATTGTGCAGTGGTATTGATAACAATGTGTTGGTGATACTTCCTAGTTGGAAGTCTATTGTGCTGGAAAAGCCATATGATGGTTTTGATTTTATTAGGAATGTTTGACTCCCAAATCCATTGGACGTTAGTATTCTTGGGGATGGGGTTGGGGGGAGGGGGGTAGGGCTTAACAATTACTTGGTAGGCTGCTCACATTGTGAAACCCCCATTTTTGGTTCTATCCCAATATAATTTATATCTATTGTTATTGTTTGAAGAATAAAGAAACTTTGGATATTTGGGAGAGATCATGAGAAATGAGGAGAGAAAGTCCTTCAAGATTCTAATTTCCATGGTGTTGGACATTGTCCACTCTCAATTGGCCCTCTCCTTTATTTAGAGGACCTTGAATGCAACTTCTAATGGATTCCTTGTTAGGTATTTGACATGACCCAAACTAGGGCCTTGTCGTAATGTGCATCAAAAGTACAGCTAGGATCGGGGACCACCACCATTACCCAACCAACCTTCAAATACGCATACCTTGAGTCGAATGAATTTTGAACCTATAACAAGATAGCGTTTATTACTATTCTTGACTCTAGAATAAGTCCATGACTGGGACCAACCCAAACAAGTCCAACCATCTATTTTCCAACCAATAACCAAAACCAAAAAATAACTAAGTATGATTCCAGAACATAATAGGATGGAATAATCAAAAACATAGAAATATGGTATTAGACCCAATACCAATGCCAATCCTAATACTGACACCACTACCGACACCATCCATAACAACGCATAGTAGTTCCACAAAGACTCTAACAAAAAATAAAATAATTTTTGGCTGGGAAATGTCCCCAACCATAGTATGTAAAAACTTAATGGCATGAAATGGAGCCTCCCGGAATATAAAGGCATACCACCTCAATCCAACTGACCTGATCCTGAATCTGATCACTAAGCAGGAGGAGTAGAATGGCCATTTCCTATATCGCCTGGGGATACAGCCGCCTGAAGATCGGTTAGTGGGTGAACGCTAGCATGCACTCATGATAAGGATAAAATAACGCCAACCTTTAAAACTAAGTAAAGCAACCATATGCATTCACAACCAGACATACATATATGTAATAATGTTGGGAAAGAGAATCAGGTTTAGCATGATGTTAAGACCATTAACCTATGTATGTGTAGCTTAACTGTCCTTGAACCACCTATGGGCTATATGGGTCCAGTGTTACCCCCTGAACGGTCCCCAATACATGTAGCCACATGAATCAGAGATAACATAGGAGTAGGGGATTCCCGATTAGCCTTTGCTCTCCATGATACATATGTACAAGTGTACTTAGGGGATTACCGTGTAACCCATAAGATCATATATAATCTCCATGACCAATTCTCATGTTGATAAATATGAGTTTCCAGTGTCCGTTTATTGGGCTCATACCTTCACGGTTAGCTATCACATCCCACTATTAATGCCCAATTAAAATCATTACCACACAATCATACCACCATTTCATTTATTATTAACCAAAGCTATAAGTAGTGGTATCGTTATACCGAGTATAGCTTGCAAACAATATCCTTAGCCATCCTTTTTAAGAAGAAGGGATCTCCATGTACCCATACATTACATTATTAGGTTGACTTGGGGGAATCCCTTGTACCCCACAAGTGATCATCATTATTCTTGCTTAGGGGATTTCCTTATACTCCACAAGGCTTTTAATTAGACCAACCATAACCACCAAGACTAACCATTTAACCCTTCCAAACCATTTAAACCATTTATACCATTTAGGTTTCCCCCACTATGTGGAAATATACTGGGTTTGTTGTTGTTGTTGTTGTTGTATACCATTTAGGGTTCCATTACCAAGTTATACCATCATAGATCAATGAAAGTCCAACAATTTAACCAAAAAAATTCTCATAGGCATTTTTTCAAACATATTGGGGTGATAGTATTTGTAAAGCCAAAACCAAGTACCAGCCAACCATTTCCATAAAACTAATTGTTCAAACCACCATTATAATATGAAAACCATAAGTAAAAGACATGGGAAAACCATAACTAACCATTATAACCAAAATGTCAAATTGCCCATGCTGAGTATGGAAAGCCATCTTAGGGATATCCACCTGCCTAATCTTAAGATGATGATACCTAGACCAAAGATCTATCTTTGAAAAGAATTTAACACCTTGCAACTGATCAAACAAGTCATCTATCCTTGGAAGAGGATACTTGTTCTTAACCGTCACCTTATTCAACTGTCGATAGTAAATAAAAATCCAAAGAGAACCATCCTTCTTATGCATGAATAACATTGGTGTTCCCTACGAGGACACACTAGGACGGATGAAACCCTTATCTAAGAGATCCTTAAGTCCCCTCAACTCAGTTGGAGCCATTCTATAAGAAGAATTAAATATTGGACGAGTGTCTAGAACCAAATAAATCCCAAACTTAATCTCCCTATTCGGAAGAACACTAGGAAGATCATTCGGAAAGACCTCAGGAAACTCATTCACCGCCGAACCGAATGTAAAGAAGGACCTTCTGAGTTAGATTCTTTGACCCAAACCAAATGATAGAGACACCCTTTAGAGATTAACCTCTAAGCTCTAAGATATGATATAAACCTCTCTTTAGGAGCTAGGGAACTACCCTTCCATTCAATAGCTGGTTCACCAAGGAACTAAAGACAACCTTACGGGTCTAATAATTTAAGGACGCTTAGCACGAGTGTGATGAATCCATCTCCAGAATACCATCAAAATCCACAGAAGTCTCCTTACTACAAAAAGATACCACACCCCCTCCTTTAGCAACCACAGAGTTACCTACCAGGGGAAAAATAAAAAAAGGATCCAAAATAACCTCGGGATCAAAATCAAAATACACAACCATAAATAAGGTTACATAACCCCGGATCAAGTAAATAATACATGTCAAGAGAAAAGAGTTGTAATGTATCAGACAAGACATCAAGCGATACCTCAGACTCTTGTCGAGATGCAAAAGCATACAAACTATTCTGGCCAGTGTAGGTACAAAAAATAGAAACAAATGTAGAATCAGCACCCCTAGGTATGGGATTATATTAAGAGGCAACTGAAAAATTGTTCGCTCCTAAAGCAACCTAACCAACCAAATAGTTTTTGAGCATATGGTCTGGCTGACCATATATAAAGCACCTGTCCCTCCCTCATCATAGACACCTAATGGAACTGACTATAAAACCTACAAGGAGGACATGATGAGGTTGATTGAGCTCTACTAGCATGAGATTAGGATCCTATCCCCTAAATTTATTGCCACCCTACTGACGCCTGTCACCTGACTACTATGAGTAAGGAGCACTAGCTGTGGAGAAAGTACAAGAACTCCTCTACTTTTTGTTTGGCCACTTACCATCATCCCGACCACTTGGTTGTTAACCACTACCCTGCTCAGAGAACCTAAACTTCTTACCCTACCTTTCCCCTATCTTAGCTTGCTTTCTTTTTTCCTCCTCTACCTGTTGCATATGAACAACCAACCTAGAGTCCATGTCCTTAATTAGCAATGTAGTCTTGCTTTCAAGGATCAAATCCTGAGATAGTTCTAAAGAAAAATTTCTTATCCTAGCCCTCATATCAGACACAAATTTTAGAGCATACCTAGACAACTGATGAAATTTCAAGGCATACTCCTTGATTGACATCTTCCCCTATTTTAGATTAACAAATTCCTTCGCCTCTGGTTCCTTCAACTCCTAAAGAAAAAAGCAGTCCAAAAATACATTAGAGAAAGTCTCCCACATATATGACTCATCAACCTCACCCCTTTCCTGATCCCATTCCTCGTACTATTAGTATGTCACATCCTTTAGATGATAGGCAACAAAATTCACCTCTTTCACATTTGTGGCTTGCATGACCCTGAAGATCTTTTCCATCTTATCTAGAAAACCCTGAGGATCTTTCTCTACCTTAACAGCAGTAAAAGTTAGAGGATTCAACCTCATTAACTGGCTAACCCTTGTAGCCTTAGAAGATGTAATACCAGATGTACCATGCTTAGCCTAAGAAGCTACCAACTGAGAAATCACATGAATCGATTGACGAAACTCTGTATTCATCATGTGTGCCTGAGAATGACTAAAAGAAATTAGTGGAACTCTAAAAATACCAGGGACTGGACCCCTAGAATGAATATAGATCCCATGAGTAGATCGTGTCCTATCAATATTGCCCCTAGTTGGCACAGATGAGTTTTTGTGAACTTTAGATCGTCGAGCCATAATTTGAAAAGCGAATAAATGGAATCAGATAAACTTCCAGGACATAGACTCCAAGCTTAGAAATAGAATACATAGAAGAGAAATATTTTTGAAATGCCTTGTAGCCTATTCTTTATGAGTGTGACGCACTACACACTCTTAAAAGAGACTTTACTCGACACGACTTTATGGATTCCCAATTGACTATGAACTTAGAACTCTGATACCAACTGACACGACCCAAATCGGGGCCTTTTTATAATGGTCATCCCAAGTCCAACCAGGATTGGGTACAATCTTCGTTACCTAACCCAACCTCCAAATATACATACCCTGAGTCGAATAAATTTCAAACGTATAACAAGATAATATTTATTACTATTCTAGACTCTAGGATAGGTCCATGACCGTGACCAACCCAAACAAGTCCAACCATTTATTTTCCAACCAATAACCAATACCAAAATAATAACCAAGTACGAGTCCATAACATAATAGGGTGGAAAAATCATAAATACATAAATCCGGTATCAGCCCCAATACCAATTCCAATCCTAAGGCTAACACCACTACTGAGACAACCTATACCAACCCATAGTAGTTCCATAAAGCCTCAAACTAAAAGTAAAATAATATCCAATTGGAACATGCCCCTACCATAGCCAAAACCAATGTCTATGAAAAAACCAAAGTATGTAAAAATATCCATGACATAAAATGAAACCTTCTGAAAGATGGAAGCCCATTGCTTTAATCCAACCAAGCTGATCTCGAATTCGATCACTAAGCAGGGGGAGTAGAATGGATGGTTCCTACATCACGTGGGGATATAGCCACCCAAAGATGGGTTAGCGAGTAAACGCTAGCAGTACTCAGGATAAGGATAAAATAATGCCAACCCTTAAAACCAAGTAAACCAACTATATGCATTCATACCCATACATACATATATATAAGCATATTGGGAAAGGGAACCGGGTTTAGCATGCCTTTAAAACCATTAACCTGGGTATGTGTAGCTTAACCGTCCTAAAATTACCCACGGGCTGTATAGGTCTAGTGTAACCCTCTGAAAAGGCCTCGATGTATATAGCCACATGACTCAGAGATACTATAAGAGTAGGGGATTCCCTTATACCCTTCGCTCTTCATGATACATATGCACAAGAATACTTAGGGGATTCCATTGTACCCATAAGTATATAATATGGTTGCCATGACCAATCCTCATATCAGCAAATATGAGTTTCCAGTGTCCATCCATTAGAGTCATACTTCACGATTAACTATCACACCCCGTCATTATTGCCCAATTAAAACCATTACCATAAAACTATACCACTATTCCATTTATTATTAACCAAGGCTATAAGTTATGGTATCATCATATCAACTATATTTTGCAAGTAATGTCCTTATCAATAACTTTTAAGAAGAAGAGATTCCCATGTACCCATAGATTATATTGTTAGAGTAAATTAGGGGAATCCTGTGTACCCCACAAGTGATCATAATTATGGCTGCTTGGGGGATTCCCTTGTACCACACAAGGCTTTCAATTAGACCAACCATAACCACCAAGACCTTACTATTTAACCCTTCCAAACTATTTAAACCATTTATACTATTTAGGGTTCCATTACCAAGTTATACCATGCATAGATCAATGAAAGTCCAAAAATTTAACCAAAAACATTCTCTTAGGCATTTTATCAAACATGTTGGGGGAATAGTATTTCCAAAGCCAAAACCAAGTACCAATTAACCGTTCCCATGCAACCAATTGTTCAAACCACCATTATAATGTGAAAACCATAAGTAAAAGACATGGGAAAACCATAACCAACCATTATAATTAGAACCCCTAACATATATTTGAAAACCCAAAACTATACAACATTCATGCCATGAAAATAATTCATAAAACATGCCTTTAGTTGGAAGTAACAATGATGGAGCAGTAAGCCTTATGTTAAGAAGATCACAAAGAGAAGTCACCCTTGTAAGCCCCAATTTGATCCTATTAATGAAACCCTAGCCTTCTTTGACCCAAGAGCCTTGAGAGAATTTAAGAGCGTTTTAAGAGAGTTTGAGTGATTGTAAATAGGTTAAATAATGTTCCAAGAGTGATATAAGTTGTGGCGCCTTAAGAGGTTAAGAGGGGAAATGTCCAAATTACCCCTAACTTAAACTGCTTAAAATCCCTGAGCATGGTATGACCACCCCATACTAGTTGTACCCTACCATACTAGTGATGGGTACAACTCATACCTTATGCCTTTCCTCAGACCCCAACACTATCCATCATATAACCACCCAAGCTAAATCGTACCCTACCATACGACTAGTACTATAAAGTTATACCCTAGAAAGAATAGAATCACCTAGACTAAACTTAGGGCAATATATAATTGACACCATACCATTCATACCATAACATATGACTAGTATGCTCCAATCGCACCTTGGACAGAAACCAACAAACCCACACTGGTTATAATACGACCAAACCCAACCTAGCCGTACCCTATCATACGACTGTACCCCAAATCATATGATGTTCAAAAGCCAAATCTCAGGAAATATTATAAGGGTCAAAACCCATGATGTTTCAGTATGCATTTATCTTCAAAGAATTTAATTTTATTGCCTCTATGGATTGTCCATCTAAGATTACTATTTCAGTACTCCAACCCTCTTTAATGCATTTCCAAGTTCTATAGAAACTTGTTTTGTTCTCTATTATAAGGTTTGCAATATTTTTAAATAAAATTCTTGACCACAAGGCATTGGGGCTATGGTACATCCTCTAGGCTAGCTTAGCATTGTAATGGCCTTATTTTAGGTGATTTGTGTGAAGTATTTATTTCTATGTGATTTGACCATTATACCTTTCCCTATGGTTGCATTATTGTAATTTTGGAGTGTGGAGATGATTGACATAGTTTCCAGTGCATTTTAGTATAATTTGTGTGAAATTGTAGTTTTTGAATGGTGTTTAAGGCTTACTAGTTGAATTATGTCAGATTTATTTGATCCATGCGTCAGATTACAAAACGAACTACGCTATATGGCCCAAAACATCAATTTTAGGTTTGTAACATAGTTGGTGTAGCTTTATGACTTTTATATCTCATTTAGACCCTCAATTTGAAAAATTATAAAAATAGTTCTCGGGGGTAAATATTTTGAAAACAACATTTTTCTAAAATTCTGATAATGCCATTAAGTCTGGAGCATTGATTTTGATAGGGTAACATAATTCATTTGCATTTTTGAGATTCCAAATAAATCTCTATGGGTTTGTAGAGACTTTTCCAAGTCTCCACAGCTGGTGCACCACTCAGTTGGTGTAGCCGCTAAAGTGCCTCTTGGACGCTTTAGTGGCTGGTTACTATTTGGGCAAGGGAATTTTAGAGGCCCTCATTCTCTTTAGCGGGGGGTGCTAAAACAACCCTTATTCGCTTTAGCGGACTGACCTAGATTATCAAATACTGCTAAAGCAGTACTTGACCACTTTAGTAGTGACCTCTAAAGTGACCACTTGACCTCTTTATTGACACCTAGCACCTGGGTATATAATATTCTTTTCTTATTTTCTTCAACATTTTTGAGACTTGGAGCTTCGTGTTTTAGGGTTTTCAGGCGATTTCCTCCATTTCTAAACATGAGTATGCTCCAAATTCCTATTTTAACTATTTTTCTTCTAGTTTATCATTTAAATCTTGTTTAAACTAAGATTTAAAGGTGGAATTTGGAGATTTTGTTCCAAAAGGCCCAAATTAGCATTTTTGTGATTTAAAACCCCAATTTCTTCCTATTTTCACTTGTGTTTTCTCTATGAGTTCCTTTAATCTTGAAAATATATTTTTGGACAACAATTTTGACTCTACCCTTCTTTTTCAAAAACTCATTTTAAGGGTCCGTCTTGACCCCAATTCTGAAGTGGGCAATTGGGTATCATTGGCTTTCTTTTGATGTGTAGATTCTATATTTTGTATTTTAGATGATTTTAGGTTCGTACGTGAGGTTAAATAATGGTGATAAATGCTTTATTTTTAAAATATTGATAATTGAGGTAGGTTACGAGTTACCTTTCTTCAAATTGGTTTAGGTAGTTAATAATAATGTAAAGGCATGCTATGAGTATTGAATTGTATCATGAGAAATGTGTTTAGGTGATTTATGTGCCGTTGTGGGACCTATAAGGATAATATTTGGTAGTTTTCAAACATTGTTTTCCATGTATGACCGTGTGGGGTCTTGTATGATGTTATTGGTCTGGTATTGATATATGTATGTTTGATTGCACTTTTTTTGTGGGAAAAGCTGAGATATTTGGATTATGTGATGTCAATGACATTTCCTTACATGTTTCACTTGATTGTTTATGATTGTATTGGATCATGGATAGTTAGTTGATTTGAGTGGATTTTTGTCTAACATGGTTGGTATATTGGTTAGATATTAGATATTTTTATTTTTGTTGGCTTTGCGAATTACATCCTCATATCATATTCATTCATGAAACTTGGTACTATCATAGAAATACTGATTTTTTTTGGCATAAAATGTGACATCTTTAAAAACCCTTTGTAGATGTATGTGTTAGAGAGGAGTTTTGGATATTTGTTGTATATGGGTTGGTGAACTCCCCATGGATCCTACCTTAAGAGCATAGATTGGTAGTTATACAGAGGTTGTGCGAAGACCTCATGCATCACATCATCATCATCATCATCTTTATATATTATGCTTATTCTATGACTATATTTCTATTCTTGACTTAATATCTTTCTATTTGTTTTATCTTCTTATACTTTTATTTGGAGTGTGTGTATATTTGTTCTTCATTCCCCTACTTGTATTTGTTATATATGTATATAGTAAAACTATTAGTGGAAATGGTGTGGGCTACTATTTAGTACTTTTTTGATCATAGGTGACATGCCCATAGTTTATGTTTATATTCTTTATTTTGTACTTTACTCAGTCGACCTGTTATACCTACCGAGTACTAATGGACCATACTCATCCCTATTTCACTCTTTCAGTACAGATCCAGGTATGAGTGCGCCACATGGATAATTGATTCAAGTAGAATTCAGAGTCTATTCTAAGTAGTGGTTGATCTATGTATCCAGAGTCGGCCACTACCTTTTCTTTTCTTGAATATATCTTACTGTACTCAAAGAAAGAGGTTGTTCCCTTTTGGATATCTTATATATATTTGACTTCAAGTTGTATTAGTGGTTCTTACACTGTGACACCAGGTTTTGGGATTTTCGTTTAGTATCTTGTTGTATTTATTCTAATATCATGTTTGTGTGGTTCAACTTTGCTCTAGAATCTTGCCTTAGGTTTCTAGAATTGATTTCCCTTCTTATATCTATTTGGGTGGTAGGTTTACTTGTAACGACTTGCAGTGTCAAGTGCCATCATGACCCTTAATTTTTGAATCATGACAAATTGATATCAGAGCAGCCAGGTTTTCATTAGTCTTATTTGTGTAAGGATAGGGTGTCTAGTAGAGTCTCGTAGATCGGTACGTAAAAATTTGTATCTATATTGAGAGGCTATAAGATATCTTTAGGATACCTTACTTTTTTTATTCTATATCATGTAAATTTTTCATACCTTATTTTCTAAGTCATGTTTCACTCTTATTTGCTTAGATGGTGAGAATTAGATCTAGTGAGGGTAAAAATTCAGATCTGTTATCTGAGGACAGAGACTAGTCTTGAGGGAGAGTTAGGAGTCGTGGTAAGGATTGAACAAAGAATAGGCACAATGATAAGCCCCATCTAGATATAGCACTAGGGGTTTCTCCCCAGAGCCTCAGATTGAGAATGTTTGAGTTTTGGGGTATACTCGATCCCACAAAATTCTTCTATCCCAGTTTTGGAGGGGTTATTGATTTAGTTGTTGACCTATTTAGAGGGTGCTCTTGTGAGGGCACTTGGTGTTCCACCAGCTTTAAGTGTGGTACCTTTGTCTATTCCTGAGTTTACTTAGGGTGTTCCTCTAATGTTGAGTGTGGATCCTCCTATTGTATGGATATTTTCTTATGGTACTCCATAAACTTTGAGTATAGTTCCTTCTTCAATGCCTATATCTGAGTATGGTATTATGAGATCTCAAACTTTTTCTCTATTTTCTCTTTAGGTGTGTTCTCATCCAGCCAGATTTACTATGCCGCCTATTGTTTTGAGTACAGTTATGTCTTTTGAGGGTCATAAGAGGTTTGATATCTTTATTTAATTGGGACCTCCTAGGTTCAATGGTATTATTGGTGAGGATACCTATGAGTTCTTGATGGACTATCGTGAGAAGTTACATAGCCTTGGTTCACTTGAGTCGTATAGGGTTGTATATACTACTTATCAGTTGAGAGATATAATGAAATAGTAGTGTAGGTTAATTTTTGGATTCATACCTCTTGATTTGCTAAATATGACTCGGGATTAATTTATTGAGGCCTTTTTGGATAGATTATACCTTTCATTTTAAGGGATCAAATGAGAGATGAGTTTGATCACTTGGATCATGGATCCATGACTATTGAGAAGTATAAGGCACATTTCCATGCCTTGTCTAGATATTCTTATGCAAGTATTACCATCGATTCAGAGAAGATTCAAAAGTTCGTGATGGGGTTGGATGTTTCTCTTCCTCTTGCTACAACTTATATAGTAGTGTATGGAGCATCATTTCAGAGTATTATGGATCATGCTAAGATGAATGAGTCTATTCTTTGAGCGTCTTAGGGAGGCACCAAGAAGATACACTATCAGGGCGAGTTTAGAGGTCACACTTCTTGAGGTAGAGATTTTAGAGTCTTTTATGGGTATCATGGTAGACCAGTGCAGACATCTTTCCAGAGTTTAGGTAGTGGGTCTTATAGTTCAGTAGCTTTGGGTGCTTTTCCTAGTTAAGTTGTACCTTCTCTCATTCAGACAAGACGCAGGGTTTGCTATATTTGTGATGGATAGGCCATTTGGCCTAGGACTCTCCCCGCTATATTTTTAGGGCTACTCCTCTATTAACTATGAAAGGTAGAGATTCTACTAGGGGTGCGGGAGGCAGAGGTTGTGTTCCCGTGGTGGTAGTTGTGGGGCTACTCAGTCAAGTGGTAGACGTGGTCAGTGCTATGTTATACCTATAAGTCCAGAGGTAGAGGCCTGAGATGTTGTCTTCTATATGTCTGCATATTTTTCTTTGGGTTTTTATTTTTCTTGTGGTCCTCTTAATATGCCTATCCATGTATCTACCCCCATAGGAGACTCTTTAGTGGTGGATTAGGTGTACCAATCTTCTGTTGTGACTTTGGCTGGGTGTGAGATTTGGGTAGATCTAATTATCCTTGATATTGTAGATTTTGATGTCATCTTGGGTATGGATTGGTTAGCTCCTTATTATGCTATCTTAGATTGTTATTCTAAGTCTTTGAATTTAGCTTCGCTAGGTGTGCTAAGGATCGCTTAGAAGTGTGTGCTTCATTTGGGTCCCAAGAGCTTTATGTCTTTCCTTTAGGATCATCATTTGGTTGAGAAAAGATGTTTGTCTTAATGTAACATCTCGTGACTGCACCCTGGACGTCACACGATACTTACGACCCCAAAGGATCATAAGCTAACCCATGACTGGTACCTGCTGTGAGCACTGAATATAATACTAAAATATATATGCAGAAGAAATCTGAAAATACCATAAAGTTCTCAAAATATTGAAATAATACTAAGTACAAATGATAATAACATCTGGAAACTAAAGAACTGTCTATGTTAGTCTGAAAGCCTCTAACTGTCTGAATATGGAGTTGATGGGACAAACCCCTAACTAACTCCGACTGTAATAACTATTGAACTGCTGAAATGCTGAAATAAGTAAATTTTGTCCTCGAAATATGAGGACTCATCACTATAACTGTTGCTGATGGCCTGATATGCTAAGTACGATCAGGAACCTGAGTGTCCAAACCTATGATATAAGACATCATAACACAAATAAAGAGTACTCGTTAGTACGTGGAATGTACTGGTATGCTACCTGATGTAAGGTTGATATACATAGGTTCATATGCATGAGCTTATAACTGAATGAATGAACATCATGAAATAACTGGATGAGGGTACATGTAAAACTATAACCACTGAATATACTGAAGATTCTATACTGTACATATATATATACATCGTGTATCTGAGATTATACTGAAATAGAGTGTTGAATTCTGATGGCTGAGTAACTAATAACTAATAGCCATGGTTCTTTAGAACTATCTGAGTTCTTTATTGAATATTGAGATTGAAACTATAATTGTGGGAGTGTTCATCTAACAGACATACCCTAATATAGACTGATTTGGGGTCCAACCTGTGACCCCAGTTAGAAGGGTCTTAGCACCTTTCCACGGGATACTAACAATGCTGGGTCAACCCTAATCTGGTAGGAAGACTCATGAAGTATATATATAATTGCATCAACCCTAGTCTACCAAGAGGACGACTTACCCTATGCTGTCTACGTAGTTCTGTAATACAAGGATTTCTACTAAGGGTCAAACCCTCTGCTGGCAGGAATGATGCCATCCATGGGTTTGCTCAGTGCTGAATCCTTGGCCAACTGAATCGACACTGAACTGATTACTAGACTGTACTAGGTTTGACTGAACTGACACTGATCGTGTTGACTGACTATACTGGACTGAGTTCACTGAGTTCTGTTAATTGACTGAGTACTAGTGTTCATGAACTTTACTAGGACTAGTCTATAAGTACTACAACTAAGTAAAAAGCTAAATTTCGGATAATAAATACCCCCAGGACTCGATAGCATAATAGATAAAACATAGCAAATCTTGAAAGCATAGCAATAGTCAATTGTTCACATTCAATCACTGAGACATTTTGTCAAAAATTTGGAGGTCATGAACTTGTACATGAATGAGAACACATACTAACATGTCATGATTAAACTATTCAATTCACATGGACATTTTATCAAACACTTGGGGAGCATAATTAATGCACATGATAATGAACAACACATAAACATCATGACTACAACTTAAACTTGAAGTTTCAAGGGTTTTGGCATGGGAATTACATCATCAACATACATTCTATCTTATGTACATGAAACTTATAAATAAATCTTAAATTTAAAACCCATACAAATAACACAGATGAATGCAACCCAATTTACGCATGTAAATCATGAAATTGAAAGTTTGTAGTTTTAAAAAGGGTTCTTGAACTCCAAGGGTGGAAGGAAACCCAAGGATGAACACCTAACATACCTTGATTGTTGATTTCATGAAAATTGTTGTAAATTCTTGGGACTGGGACTTGAACTTGATAAAACTAGGGCTTTGTTCTTGAGAGTGTTTGTGAGATAATGAGTGAATTTTGCCCTTTGGGGATTTTAATTTTGTATTTTGGCAGAATTGGATGAGGGGAAAAGGATCTAATTGCCCTTGAAAAGTTAGAATTAAGTAAGAAAAATATGTCTAGTGATGCGGCAGGTGACCCACTATGTCGATGGTGTCAACGCGATGGCTGACACACCGCGTAGATTCTATTGATGCGATAGCCAATGCGATGTATCAAGATCGCATTGGCTTGTTGTTTTGGTCATCCAAAAATGACCCAAACGATGTCTAAAAATTTTGAAACTCACCCAATATGACATATTGACATCTATGATCATGAATCAACTTAAAAATTGACAATCTAAGGCTATAAGGATTGAAAATAAGATCATCCAATTACGAAGGATAAAAATAATGCTAAGTCTTAACACTTGGCTGAATTCTTCTATGTCTGGGACCCCTTATTACAAACTATATGGGACTTAATTAAACTAGAACTTTTATGGGGTCTTACAATATCTCCTCCTTGGAAACATTCATCCTCGGATAAGACTGACTGAACTAAGAGGAAATGAGGAGCTATACTTATAGTGACATGCATAACTGAAGCATGACTGAATTATGGAAACATGACATATGACTGAACTATTTCATCAATGCATAAATGATATAAGATTGTTATGCAGCCGCAACTGGGTATTGAATATAGTAAATCTAAGGTAGGCTGTTACCTTATGCAGAGTTTGAGTTTATGGAGAAGAGGTGAGGATACTTGGTTCACATGTCTGCCTTTACTTCCCAAGTAGCTCCCTCAACGAACTGATTCCACCAAAGAACTTTGACCAAAGGAACTTTTTGTTCCTTAGTCTGCGAATCTGATGATCAAGGATTTCAACTGAGACTTCCTCATAAGAGAGACTATTTTGAACATCTACACTCTCCATAGGGACTACAACTGCTGGATCACCTATGCACTTATTTAGCAAGGAGACATGAAACACTGGATGCACTGAAGCTAAGTTTGCAGGTAACTCAAGATTATAATCTACCTTATCGAAATAAATCAGAATCCTATAAGGACACACATATAGGGGACTAAGCTTCCCCTTCTTACCAAATCTCTTCACTCCATTCATGGGAGAGATTTTAAATGCATATAATCACCAATCTCAAATTCAAGATCTTTCGTTCTCATATCTGCATAAGATTTCTGTCGGTTTTTGACAGTTTTAAGCCTCTCCCTGATCAATTGTACTTTCTCTAATTAATTAAACACCAAGTTAGGCCCCACTACCATGACCTCACCTACCTCCAACCAACCAATGGCAGATCTATATCTTCTCTAATAAAGAGCCTCAAACAGAGCCATCTGAATACTAGAATGATAGCTGTTATTATATGCAAACTCAATCAAAGGTAAGTGGTCATCCTAGCTACCCTTAAAGAAAGCAACACACACTCTCAAAATATCTTCTAAAGTATAAATGGTCCTTTCTTCTTGTTCACCTGTCTTAGGGTGAAAGGCTATATTGAGGTGGACTTTGGTACCAAGACCCCTTTAGAAGGCTTTTCAAAAGTAAGAGGTAAACTGCGTACCACTATCCCAAATGATGGATAATGGGACACCGTGTAGCCTAACCAACTCTCTGATATAGAGCCTGGCATATTCCTCGGCTGAATAAGAGGTATGAACTGGTAAGAAATGGGCTGATTTGGTCATTCTGTCCACAATGACCCAAATCGAATCATGTTGACAACGAGTATGAGGCAAATTTTTCACGAAATCTATGTTTACTTCCTCCCAATTCCAAGTGGGAATACCAAACTCCTGCATAGACCCACTAGGATTTTGATGTTTAATCTAAACCTGCTGGCATGTTAAGCACTTAGCAACAAACTGTGCAATATCTCTCTTCATCCCACTTCTCTAATAGACTTCCCGTAAGTTATGGCACATCTTAGTAGCCCCTAAATGAATAGAGTAACATGCACCATACACTTCATTTAGAATTTTCTGTCTCACGCCATCCACACATGACACACATAGCCTACCCTGGCATCACAACACACCATATACCCCTTGGTAGAAAACCTCTACTTTCTAGTCTTTGACTTACTCTTTCAACTTAACTAAACTGGGATCCCTATCCTTCTTTTCTTTTACCTCAAAAACTAAATAAAATTCTGAACTATTCTGTACCTATACACTACCATTAGCCGAATCAACTAGATGGAAACCTAGTCTGGCGAGCTGATGAACTTCCTAAACTAACTGCTTCTTACCATCCTCAACGTGAGCAACAGTACCCATGGACAACCTACGAAGGGCATCTACTACTAATTTCCCTTTCCAAGATGATACAAAACATTTATGTCATAGTCATTCAACAACTCTAACCACCTTCTATGATGCAATTTTTGGGCCTTTAAAGAAAATACATACTGCAAGCTTTTGTGGTCTGTGAAGACATCAACATGAACCCCATATAAATAGTGCCTCCAAATCTTTAAGGCAAATATAACAACTGCTAATTCAAGATCACGGGTGGGATAATTCTTTTTATGGGGATTAAGCTATCTTAGGCTGTAACCTTACCTCTCTGCATGAAAACACACCCTAAACAAACTCTAGAAGAATCACAATATACTACAAATTCATCTGAACCATTGGGTAAAGTCAAAATTAGGGATGTACCTTCTCACAAGAATCTGACCACTGAAATTTAACTTTCTTCTGAGTCAATCTAGACAAGGGGGATGCAATAGATGAAAATCCTTCAACAAATCATCTGTAATAGCAAGCCAAACCCAAGAAACTCTTGATATCTGATTGAGAGATGGGTCTGGGATAGTTTCTCACTGCTTTGGTCTTTTGTGAATCAACATTAATTCCATCACCAAAAATAATATGACCAAAGAAAGATACTGATCTTTGCAGAAATTTGCATTTACTAAATTTGGAGAATAACTGATGGGGTTTGAGAGTTTGTAATACTACTCTGAGGTGGTCTGTGTGATCAGGTTGACGCGGAAGTAGACAAAAATATCATCGATGAAGACTATGATGAATATGTCTGAGTAATGCTTGAACATATGATTCATCAAGTACATAAAAGCTGTTGGGACATTGGTAAGAACAAATGACATTACTAGGAATTTGAAATGACCATACCAAGTTCTGAAAGATGTTTTTGGAATGTCAAATTCTTTGACTCTGAGCTGATGATAGCCTGATCTGAGGTCTATCTTAAAAAAGTAACTGGCACCCTAAAGTTGGTCGAACAAGTCATCGGTTCTAGTAAGTGGGTACTTATTCTTGACTGTAACTTTGTTCAACTGGCGGTAGTTTATACACATTATAAGAGAACCACATTTATTTTGCATAAGTGGAACTAGTGCACCCCAAGGGGATATGCTGGTCCTGATGAACCCTTTGTCTAAGAGGTCTTTCAACTGTTCCTTTAATTCTTCAAGTTTAATTGGAGCCATTCTATATGGCGAAATAAAGATAGGATGAGTATTAGTTAAAAGGTCTATTCTGAAGTCAATTTCCTTTGCGAAAGAAACTCCAGGGAGATCTTTAAGAAATATATCTAAAAATTCACTTACGACTGGAACTCACTCAAGATTAGAAGTCTCGGAACTAAAGTCTTTGACTCGTACCAAATGATAGACATACCCCTTGGATATCTTTTTCTTACTCTAAGGTATAAAATAAGTTGACCCTTAAGCACTGTGGTACTACCCCTCCATTCTAGGATAGGTTCATTCAGGAACTAAAAATAGACAATTCTATTTCTATAATCAACTGAGGCATAGCATGAATGGAGCCAATCTGTGCCAAGAATAACGTCAAAATCCATCATCTCTAACTTTACTAAGTCCGCTGAAGTAACTTTTTGAGACACCATAACCAGATAGTTTTGGTATACTCGCCAGGCTATGATAGACTTATCTACTGGGGTAAAGACTGAGAAAGGCTCTGTTAGAATTTTAGGACTGACTTTGAAGTTGACAACTATATAAGGGGTTATAAAAGATAGAGAAGATCCTGGATCTAACAAAGTATAAATATGTAAATAGTAAAATTGTAATGTACCAGTGACCACATTAGGAGAACTTTCCTAATCTTATCAAGACTGAAGTGCATAGAGCCTATTTGGGCGCTGCCTACTGGTGGCACTGGAATCTGCACCTGATGAGATGGGCGATCGGACTGAGCTGGGGGATGATTATGCTGACTCTATGAACCCACCTGAGGACAATCTCTGATTCTATGACCTGGCTTACCACACCTGAAACACACATTAATGCCATCTCTGTAGACACCCTGATGATTTCTATCATATTTTTGGCATAGAGGATTTGTTCAAGCTGATAACACTACCCTAAGATTTAGAGCCTAACGCCCTATCCTTATTACTATTTCTGAATTTAGGCACTGGAGAACTAGCTGATGATAGGCTGGGACTGAAGATTTTGGGTGGAACTGAGGACGATTACCACCCCCTGACTTAGACTGAGTAAAGTTAAAGCTACCTATTCTAGTCCTTTTGTCCTCCCTGTCTTTCTTCTTAGTCTTCTGTTCCTCAATCTATTGAGCATAGACCATCAATCTATCCAAGTGTATCTCCTTAATCAGTATTGTAGTCCAATACTCCTTGACCATACTATCAGACACACCAGACACGAACTTGCTCATCTTAGACCTGCTATCAACTACTACATGGGGAGCATACCTGGCCAACTGAGTGAACTTGAGAGAATACTCTTTCATTGTCATGTAGCCCTGCCTCAAGTTAATATGCTCTACAACCTTAGATTCCCTCAACTCCAATGGGAAGAACCTATCTAGAAAGGTAGTAGAGAAATTCTCCAATTCTATAGGCCATGCACCTGCGCCCCTATTTACCTTTCACTGCTTAAACCATGTATGAGCCACATTCTACAACTGTTAAGTAGCTAACTCAGCACTCTCACTAGAGGTTACCCCCATAATGCCTATTACCTTCTTCACTATATCAAGGAATTCCTGTGGGTCCTCTTTAGACTTAGACCCTAAAAATGAAAGAGGGTTCATTCAGGTGAAGTCCCAAATTCTAGCTGCAGCAGTATTGGCCATTGGGATGGCCTGAATAGTAGTTGGTCATTCATTCTGAGCTACCACAGAATGGGATAAATTGGTGAAAGATGCTCTAAATACTGCGTGGGAGACATGCTCATTCAGGGAATCTTCCTGAACGGGCGAAACTGCTGACTGGTTTTTCGTTCTTCTTCCGTTGGTCTTTTTAGAAGTCATGTTCTATAAAAGAAAGGAAAAGTTTGATTAGACAAAGAGTTTAACTTGAGATCATGATCACTCACACGATATGAATACTAAAAGAAGGGAACGTTTTCCTAAAATACCTCATAGCCTCTTGTCCATAAGTGTGACACGCTACACACCTATACACAAGACTCTACTTATCACAACTACCAAACTCCCTAGGAATTTTTAGAACCTTAGGCTCTGATACCAAGTTTGTAATGCCCCAAGACTGCACCCTGGGCATCACACGATGCTTACAATCCAAAGGACCACAAGCTAACCTATGATTGGTAAAAGAAATATTAAAATGCCATAAGGTTCTCAAAATACTGAAATAATATTGAGTACAACTGATTATAATATCTGGAAACTAAATAACTGTCTATGCTAGTCTGAAAGCCTCTAACTATCTGAATATGGAGTTGATCGAACAAACCCCCAACTAACTCCGAGCGTAATAACTGCTAAACTATTGAAATGTTGAAATAAGTAAACTCTGTCCTTGAAATATGAGGATTCATCACTATAAATATTGCTGATAGACTAAGCTGCTAAGTACGGTCAGGAACTTGAGCATCCAAACATATGATATGAGATATCATAGAGCAAAAAAGATTACGCATTAGTACGTGGAATGTACTGGTATGCTATGTGAGGTAAGGCTGATATATGTGGGTTCATATGCATGAGCTGACAAATAAAGGAATGAAAATCATGAAGTAACTGGATAAGAGTACATGCAAAACTGTATCCACTGAACATACTGAACATGCTATACTGCGCATATAGATATAAACCATGTATTCGAGATTATATTGAAATTGAGTGCTGAATTCTGATGGCTGAGTAACTGATAACTGATAGCCATGGTTTAGTAGAACTGTCTGAGTTCTTTACTGAATATGGAGACTACAACTGTAACTATAAGAGTGTCCATCTAACTGATATACCCTGATATAGACTAATTTAGGGTCCAACCTATAACCTCAGTTTGAAGGGTGTTAGCACCTTGCCATGTGATACTAATAATACTGGGTCAACCCTAATCTAACTGGAAGACTCATGAAGTATAAATATGATTGCTTCAAACCTAGTTTTGTAGGAGAATGACTTACCCTATAATGGATACATAGTTCTATAATACAGGGACTGCTACTAAGGGTCAAACCCTATGCTGGCAGGAATGCCCCCATCCCTAGGTTTACTCGGTGCTAAATCCTACTCCAAACTAAATTGATACTGAACTGATTTCTAGACTGTACTAGGCTTGACTGAATTGACACTAATCATGTTGAATGACAGTACTGTACTGAGTTTACTGAATTCTGTTAACTGACTGAGTACTACTATTCTTTACCTTTACTAGGAATCATCTATAACTACTACAACTAAGTAAACAACTAGATTTTGGGAAATAAATACTCCCAGAACTTGATAGCATAATAGATAAAACATAGCAAATCCTTAAAGCATAGCAATAGTTAATTGTTCATAATTCAATCATTGAGATATTTTGTCAAACACTTGGATGTCATGAACTTGTACATGAATGAGAACACACGCTAACATGTCATGATTACACTATTCAATTCACATGGACATTCTATCAAACACTCGGGGAGCATAATTAATGCACATGATAAAGAATAACACATAACCATCATGACTACAACTTAAACTAGCAATTTTAAGGGTTTTGTCATAGGAATTACATCAATAAATACATGCTATCTTATGTTCATGAAACTTATAATTAAATCTTGAATGAAAAATCCATACAAATATGAATACAACCCAATTTGCATATGTAAATCATAAAACTAAAAGTTTGTAGTTTTAAAAAGGGTTCTTGAACTCTAAGGGTGGAAGGAAACACAAGGATGAACACCTAAAATCCTTGATTGTTGATTTTATGAGAATTCTGGTGAATTCTCAGGATTGGGACTTGAACTTAATGAAACTATGTCTTTGTTCTTGAGAGTGTGTGTGAGATAATAAGTGAATTTTGCCCTTTGGGGGGTTAAATTTCATGTTTTGGCTGAATTGGGTGAGGGTAAAAGGTCTTAATTACCTTTGGAAATTAAGGAAGAAAAATGTGCCCAGTGACACGGTAGGCGACACACCGCGTAGATGGTGTCGACACGATAGCCAACACGATGCATTGAGATCGCGTTGGCTTGTTGTTTTTGTCATCCAAACATGACCTAAATGATATCCAAAAATTTTGAAACTCACCCAAGATGACCTATTGACATCCCTGATCATGAATCAATTTAAAAATCGATAATATAAGGCCGTAAGGATAAAAATAAGATCATCCAATTACAAAAGCTAAAAATCATTCTAATTCTTAACACTTAGCTAAATTTTTCTAAGTCTAGGACCCCTTATTACAAGAGATATGGGACTGAATTGAACTGGAACTTTTATGGTGTCTTACACTTATTTGACCCATATTTTTAATACCAGTATTGCTTTCTTTCCTTCTTTGGATTCTGTTCGTATTGTCTGTGAGTTCATAGATATTTTCCCTTTGGATTTTCTTGGTATGCCTTTGGATGTTGATATTGACTTTGTTATTAATGTCAAGCCAGGAACCAAGACCATTTTTATTTCTCTTTATAGGATGGCCCCAACTGAGTTGAAAAAATTAAAAGGTTAGTTGCAGAAGTTGTAGGATAATGTATTTATCTGACCTAGTGTATTACCTTGGGGTGTGCATGTCCTGCTTATGAAGAAAAAGGATGCTCTATATATAAGTGCATTGATTATTAATAGTTAAACAAGGTGGCAGTTAAGAATAAGTATCCTTTTCCTCATATTGATGATTTATTTGATTAGCTTTAGGGTTCTTTGGTGTTTTCGATCGTTTATTTAAGGTATGGTTACCGCTAGTTCAGGATTAGAGCTTAGATATTTCAAAGATAGCTTTTCAAACTCGGTACGGTCATTATGAGTTCTTGGTCATATCTTTAGGTTTGATAAATTCCCCAGTTACATTCATGGATTTTTTGAACCAAGTATTTTGACTATATCTCGACTCTTTTGTCATTGTATTTATAGATGATATCTTTGTTTATTTCAAGAGTGAGGCCAATCATAAGGAGCATTTGTGGTTTATGCTTCAGATATTGAGAAATAAGAACTTATATGCTAGGTTCTTCAAGTGTAAGTTTTGGTGACCAAGGATGGTATTATGGTTGATCCGGCCAAGATTACAATAGTTCATGATTGGTACAGTCCTACTTCTCCTACCGAGATTCATAGTTTTTTTGGTTTAGCGGGCCACGATCGGTGCTTTGTTAAGGGTTTTTCATTTATTGCAGCTCCATTGACCAAATTGACTCAAAAAAAGATTTCCTTCTAGTGGTCCAATGCTTGTGAGGCAAGTATTCAAAAGCTCTGACTTCATCTCCTATCTTAACTTTGTCCAAAGAGGGCGTGGGTTTTACCATTTTTTGTGATGCTTCTGGTGTTGGGTTAAGTGTGATGTTGTTGCAAAAGGTGTCATGCCCTATTTTTACCAAGGTTAAACAAAACATGACTTATGGACTCTAAAAGTTAAAATTATGTTCAGAGTCACCACCTAATTTTTTAAAGAAAATAAGAAAACCTATTTATTTATTAACATTTGTGACTAATGTTTTGGTCTGTGAAAATAAGTTTAAATTTTAGGTAAGGTTTCAAATTATTCTAAAGAAAAGGGTTTAAGCATCCTTCAGAATCCACAAATATGGTACCAGACTAGACTAAACTTATCAAAGAGAGAGGATGTATAGTTATTTAAAATAATTTAAAAGATGTATGTGTATTAAGTATATAAATAAAATGTATTATTGTGAAAATATGTGAAAGGTATGTATAAAATATATAAATTACATGTGAAAAGAAAAGTACTTTATGACGTGTGAAAGAAAAGTATATTTTATGTACCAAAATTAAAAAGTATTTTCAAATGATACTTCTTACTTGATGAAAATCAGGGAGAAAAATAAAGATTCATTTGAAAAGAAAAGACTACATAATATACAAATGTGTGAATTAATTGATTAACTTAATTCTTTTATGTAGATATTAACAACCTAAGTTTTTCCTAAATATGTATTTAATGAATATGTAAGTAAAGAATGTTCTCGCCCGAGATCCCAAAAGTAAAGTGTTCACGATATTTTTATCTTTATGTACAATCATACAAATGAGAAATAAAAGACAAACATAAAGCTCAGAGCTTTCTTTTCAAGTCGCACCTTGGAATGTGTTACTGAGAATATGTACAAATATTTGATGTAAGTAATAAAATAAATAAATAATCATTAAATAAATGAAATCATGTGCACACATACGTATATGTATATGTATATATAAAAATTGAATTTTGTTAAAAAGTGGGGATCAGATTAAGTTTTAGATGTGCCATGGCTATGAAATGGTTGTTCATTTGTCGACCATCCTAAATCGCTATGCCAAGATACGAATCATAAAACCCTTTGTATTGTCGTGATATTATAAAGATTTCCTCATCGCCCAAATTTATTTACTTATTGTTACATATTTGTATACGTAATGTCTGTTTTTCTAATTGGGGAGGCCTAAAAAACTGACAGGAGTTTCTTTATTGACCATGTATTTTTTTGATATGAAATAAGAAGGTTTGAGTAATAAAAATCCATCTTTCTTCACGAGGTGACCTAAAAAATCTGACGGAAAGATAATGTCATTAGCCAATGTATTTATTTTATGTATTTTCAGTTAAGTGAAATGAAAAGGACAAAACTATCCAAAATCAGCCCTCTTGAGATGAAAAATAGTAGCAAACCCAAGGACAAAGATGATTAGGGACAAATCAAGAGTGAAAGAAACACCAAAAATTAGCAACAATATACACATATATGAACGAGATGCAGTCAGTAGGAAAAATAGTGGAATCCCACCAAAAAATGGAATTTGCCGGAAAGTATACAACTTCGGCCAAATTTGTCCAATAAACTAGCACATAACATATAAAATCAATGAAACTCAGTCCACCCAACGGTGAAAATTCAAATCAAAATTGATTATCGGTGTTGCTTCAACAATAATCACGGAGCAACGCCAAAATATGGGAGCAAAACTGGCTCTGGCTAGTTTATTTGGTGAATGGTGGCTATTGGAGCTTCGATGGTTGGATTTAAGATAGAGAGAAAGACACGTACGTGTGTTTATTTTTTTGAGTGAGAGGAAAATCTGATATGTGGAAGTGTGGGTGTGGGTGTGTGTTTTGTGTATTTGTGTATTTGTGT
Organism: Capsicum annuum; assembly: GCF_002878395.1. Lineage (NCBI taxonomy): Eukaryota > Viridiplantae > Streptophyta > Magnoliopsida > Solanales > Solanaceae > Capsicum > Capsicum annuum. The sequence goes on along the minus strand of NC_061119.1, from coordinate 54,704,034 downwards.
GTGAGAAGCCAAAAAACTATATGTGTATATTTGTCTTCCAAAATTGTTAGCTCCCCACCACCATTTATAACAAAAATAAGTTCCTTTTATTATCCAAAGGATAAAAGAGTGTCCCCTCTTTTTCTTTTAGAACACATTTGGACCTTGAGTTATTAACCGAAGGATTTCATCTTTTTAACCGATAGATAAAGTTATTATCCAAAGGGCAGTGTCATTGTGTGGTCATAGTCAGATGTGGCAAGACATGATTGTGTGGTCATTGTCAGATATGACAAGACACCAAACTATTATGCTCTGTAAAACTAATTGATCTGACGTACAAAATTGTGGATTGTATTAAATAATATGCAAAATATAAAAATTGATATGTAATTATAGAAAATTGTAAAGAAAATTAAAAATGTAATTAACTTGGAAAGATTGTAAAAAAAAAATAATGTCATGTCGTATACGTGTCCAGATGGTTGTGAACATAATAATGAATTAATAAAAATTCTAATATTATGAAAAATAAAAAATATGTCAATAAATTGATAAAATCCTAAAGTAAGGATGATTACCAATAATTTTTTAACAATTGTAAGAAAATATGTGAAAATTATATTCGTGTCTTTTAACAATCAAAAAATCTGAATGTGTTAATTTAAGCACAAAAAGACAAAATTGGGTGTGAACAGGAGGGTAAGGTGATTGATTATACTTTTCGTCAGTTGAAGCCCCATGAGAAAAATTACCCTACCCATGATTTGGAGTTGTGTGTGTTTGCTTTTTCTTTGAAGTTATAGAGGAACTACTAGTATGGAGTCCATTACGAGATTTTCTTGGATAATCATAGCCTTTAGTATTTCTTCACCCAGTGAGATCTTAATATGAGGCAGCATCGTTGGCTTGAGTTGCTTAAGTATTATGACTTGATCATTCTCTAACATCCGGGCAAAGCTAATGTGGTTATCGATGCCTTGAGCTTAAAGAAGACTAGTATGGGTAGCTTGGTGCATCGTTTGACTTAGGATAGGCATTTGGCCATAGAGGTTTAGTATTTGGCTAACCAAATGGTTAGGCTTAATGTTTCGACACCTAGATGTGCTTTTTCATTCGTGGAGGCTAGATCTTCCTTGATAGTATAAATTTGGGCTCATTAGTTTGATGATGTTAGGTTGAGAGTGATTTGGGATAAAGTGTTGAGTGGAGAGGCTAAGGAATTCTTATTTGATCTAGATGGTATCTTGAGGATTAGTGATCGAGTTTGTGTACAGAGAGTGGGTGATTGGATTAGATTGATTTTTGAGGAGCCTCATTGTTTCAGGTATTCTATCTATCCAAAGTGACTAAGATGTACCATGATTTGAGACTACATTACTAGTGGGGTGGTATAAATAAGGATGTAGAGGATTCTGTATCTCATTGCTTATGTTTCTAGTAGATAAAGGCCACACATTTAAGACCTGGTGGTTTGCTTTAAAGGTTACCTATTCTCGAGTGGAAACAAGAATGATTCACTATAGACTTTATGACTAGGTTGCCTTTTACTTCTTGTGGTTCTTATAGTGTTTGGGTTATCGTTGATGGATTGACAAAATCTGCTCATTTTATTTTGGTTTAGGCCTTCGTTAGTTCTGGAGGTTGGCCATATCTATAATCATGAGGCATTTCTTCTTCATAGTGTGCTAGTGTCTATCACTCAAATCGAGGTTCACTGTTCATCTCTCACTTTTGAAAGACTTTTCAGGAAGAGTTGGGCACTTGAGTTGATCTTAGCACAATATTTTCCCCCCAGACGAACGATCAGTCTTAGTAGACTATTTAAGTTTTGAAAGATATGTTTTTTGCTTATGTGATGGACTTTGGAGGTTAGTAGGAGTAGCTTCTAGCTTTGGCATAGTTTACGTTTAATAATAGCTATCATTTTAGTATTGAGATAGCTCCTTTCAAGGATTTATATGAGAGGTGTTGCTACTGTCTTGTTGGTTGTTTGATGTTTCTAAGATTAGTCCTCGAGGTACAAACTTGCTTTGTGAGTCTTTGGATAGATTTTTGGCTTAGATTAGGAAGAAGTGCTATATGGATTGTAGACTTCATACTTTGAGATTTATTTTTGGGGATAGTGTTTTCCTTTACGTGTCACTAATTAATGTCGTGTTGAGGTTTGGAAAGAGAGGCAAGCTTAGCCCTAGGTATATTGGACCTTTTGAGATCCTTCAAACTATTGGGGATGTGGCTTATGAGTTAGCATTACCTCTAGATTGAACAATTGTTCATCCAAATTTTAATGTTTCTATGCTTCGACGTTACATTGTAGACAAGTCTCCTATCATTCGTAGGGATTTAGTCTAGTTAGATGACCGATTGTCTTTCGTTAATGATCTTGTATTCAATTTTGACAGGGATATTAAACGATTGCATTCTAGAGTTATTCCTGTGGTTAAGGTCCAGTAGAGTCATTAACTTGTAGACAAGTTTACTTGGGAGGTCAAGTCTAATATGCATAGCACTTATTCCCATTTTCACTAATTCAGGTATTTCTGTTGCCCTTAGTTTTATTGCCAGAGCACAGTTGAAAAATGGGAGCACGGCTAGATCTGACCAGTTTTTCCAGTGAACAGTGGCAGCCAGAGCTAGTTTGTCGGAGCTCTGGTGGTTGGTAGTGAAGATAGAGAGGAAGAGGTGCGCATGTTTATTTTTTTTTAGAGAGGAAAAATTTGATATATGGAAGTGTGGGTGTGTGTTTTTTGTATTTGTGTATTTGTGTGTGAGAAGAGAAAAATATATGTGTGTATATTTGTCTTAAAAATGTTAACTCCCCACCACAATTTATAATTAAAATGGGTTCTTTTTATTATCCAAAGGTTAAAAGGGTGTCCACTCCTTTTCTTTTAGAACACCCTTTGGACCTTGAGCTATTGACCAAAGATATTTTCATCTTTTTAATTGACAGACAAAGTTTCTATCCAAAGAGTAGTGTCATTGTCAAATGTGACAAGACATTGTTGTGGGGTAATTGTCAGATGTGACAAGATATTATTGTGTAGTCATTGTCGTTAGTGACAAGATACCAAACTATTATATTGTGTAGAAATAATTGATACGACTTGCAAAATTATGGACTGCATTAAATAATGTACAAAAAATAAAAATTTATATGTAATTAAAGTAAAATATAAAGAGAATTAAAAATATAATTAACTTGAAAATATTGTAAAAGGAAATGTAATGTCATATCGTGTACGCGTGTAGATGGTTGTGAAAATGATAATGAATTGATAAAAATCCTAATATTATGAAAATTAAAAAATATGTTAATAAATTTATAAAATCCTAAAGTAAGTATGATTATCAATAATTTGTTAACAATTGTAAGAAAAATATGAGAAAAATTATATTTCGTGCCTTTTAACGATCAAAAAGTATGAATACGTTTATTTAAGCACGAAGAGTCAAAATTGGGTGTCAACAATTTTCCCTCTTTGTTTGAAGGCTATGTAGAAGTCTTCAAATGAAAACATTGATGTGTAGCCAGTTTTGCTCGATAAAAAATTATTTATTGATAAAAATTTGATCGAACTCTAATTTAGAGTTGCCTACATACCTCGAGTTGTATGAACATCAGATCAGATGTAGTTAAAAAAAATAGAAAAATTGCCTTTTGTCCCGTTATTAAGGGTGATTGATCATGCGGAGTGATTATTGAGAGGAGGACTACTTAGGAACGGAAGTGCTCATATAGTCTCGATGCTCCTTTTGAAATTGCCCCAATATCGAGCTGTGAGATGCTGGAAATGCAAGATTGTGTACTTTCTAGGAAGAAAGAATGATTATGGGATTTTAATGACCAAACTCTACAAAGGGTTTCCTACATATCTTGAGCATCATGAGAATCAGATTAATGTAGTTGAAAATGAGAAAATAGGGAAAATTTTGAAGTGGTTCTCAAAATTTGCCCAGTGTATGATTAATGGCTATCATTGGACTCTTCGAATGGAATTAGAAAAAATTTCTAGTTGTTATGAATTATGTTTGGTTAAAAAGATGCATGATGAAGTGACGTCTTTGATTGTCCATGGGGACTTGATGAATGATATCTCCAATTGTGTATGGAGACTGATGTTGATTGTCGTCTTTGATTGTCTACGAGGATTGATGTTTATTGTTGGCACCAATTGTCAATGGAGATCAGATTATGTATTTGATTTCCTATGAAGACCGATGTTGATTAATGTATCTAATTGTCTACAGAGACTTGATGAATGATATCTTCATTTATCTGTGAAGACTTGATACATGACATCTCCAATTGTCTATGGACACTAATGTTGATTGTCATCTTTAATTTTCTACAAAAAGTTATGTTGAATAATGATGTCTTTAATTGTCTACGAAAACTTGATGGAGTCTCCAATTTTCTATGGCGATGGATATTGATTGTGATAGAGTCCTCCAGTTGTCTTTGAAGACTCAATGCATGATATATCTGATTATCTATGGAGACTGATATTAATGGTCATCCTCTATTATCTATGAAGACTAAGGTCATCAACTAGTGAGGTGATTAAATTCTAATGGCCTCTCAATTGGTGGAATAATTGAAAGGTAATAGCCTATCGACTAGCAGGACTATTAAAATTAAACAGTTCTCGACTAACGGAGTAATTAAATGGTAATAGCCTCTTGACTGGCGGGGTTATTAAAATTAAAAAGTTATCGACTAGAGGAGCAACTAAAAGGTAATAGCCTCTCGATTGGTGGGATTATTGAAATAAAGAAGCTCTCGACTGACGTAGCAATTAAAAGGTAATAGCATCTCGACTGGCAGGGCTATTGAAATAAAGAAGCTCTCGACTGGCGGAGCAATTAAAAGGTAATAGCCTCTCACATAGTGAGGCTACTGAAATAAATTATCTCTTGATTGGAGTAGCAATTAAAGTATATTAGCCTCTCGACTGGCAGAGCTATTGAAATAAATGAGCTCTCGATTGGCAGAGAAATTGAAATATAATAGCCTCTCAAATGGCAGGGCTATTGAAACAAAGAACCTCTTGACTGGCAGAGCAATTGACAGGTAATATCCTCTCGACTGTCTGGGCTATTTAATAAAGGAGCTCTCAACTTGTGGAGAAATTGAAAGGTGATAGCCTCTTGACTGGCGGGACTATTGAAATAAAGAAGCTCTCGACCGGTGGGGCTATTCAAATAAAGAAGCTTTTGACTGGCGGAGTAATTGAAAGGTAATCGCCTCTCTATTGATGGGTCTATTAAAATGATGAATCTCTCAACTGGTGGAGTAATTGAAACTCTCGACTAATGTAGCTATTGAATTTAAGTACTCTCAACTGGCGGAGAAATTAAAAGGTAATAGCCCGTCGACTGACAGGGCTATTACAATTAAAAATCTCTCGACTGGCGAAGCAATTAAAAGGTAAAAGCCTCTCAACTGGTGGGGCTATTAAAATTAAGAATCTCTCAACTGGTAAAGCAATTGAAATTAAAGAGCTCTCGACTAGCGGAGATACTTGTAGGGTAATAGCCTCTCGACTAGTAGGGCTAGGGAAATGTAAAAGTTCTCAACTAGCAGAGCTATTTCAAAAGTAATAGCCTCTCGATTAGTGGGTCTATAGAAGTATAGAATACCTATATTAGAAGAACACCTAATAGAAAAGCAAAATATCTATGTTTGAATACAAGAGATTTAAAAGGAATGTCAATTTCCTGTATTTGGAGGTGGGCGCCTTGAATGAAAAGTGTAATGCATGTATGTGAAGGTATGTTTCTGATAGGAAAATCCAAATACTAGTATTTGGAGGTGGGTGCCTTGAATGAAAAGCATAATGCATGTATTTGAAAGCAAACTTTATGAGAAAAAAGTAAATTAATTCATATTTTCTTTGCAAAAATGCTAAAAAGTGAAAAAATATAGAAAACTGTATTTTCTTTGTGAGAAATGTGGAAAGGTGAAAATGCAGAAGATTGTTTTTCATTTTCTTTGTAAGAAATGCTGAAAGGTGAAAATACAGAAGATTGTGTTGTATTTTCTTCTTAAGAAATGCCGAAAGGTGGGAAAGATATAATCTTACAGTTGCTACCAATAATTAGTAGTGTGTATAAGTATTCCCCCATCTCTTTCCAACTAACCGAGATCGACCTAAGGGTAACTCTAATAGTTTCATGTGGTACCTCAGACATACCTAAGTATCAACAAGATTTATTCATATTTATTCCAACAAAGATCTTGAACTATGGTTATTCACATATTTCAAGAGTCCTCTCAAGAAAGAATGTCTTGTTTTCACACCTGTTTGAGTATTTTTTCTTTTGAATTTACAGATGTCCAGAAATATGCACTTTTGCTCAGAAAGAAGTTTAATGAATTCAATTGTGATCCTATGGCTTGGCCTTTATGTAAGTATCCATTAATGTGAGTAAACATAGAATAAAATCCTGTAGGACTTGTTATCGGCTTGTAATTTAGGCTTGGGCATGGGTAGGATGATATTTGGGATTAGCATGACTAATTCCTCAATAAGCGTTATACTGTATTTATTCTTTTGACATTTGTTGCGCTTTGAGGTTCGCTTTTCTTTGCCCCTTGTTTTGTATCTACTTTTACTTCGTTTGAATCTTATACTGGAGTTTTCCCCTTATTTTTAATATATTATTTTTGGATGATTCTCCACCTGTATTGAAGTTATCTTTTTTTTCTTTGTGGGTGAATGGGTGGGTGGGGGTAGGGGGTTCACTTCTTCTTCTTTAAAGTTATCTTTTTATTTTCATTTTTTTAGGGTAACATATTCTTTGTCTTTCGTAGTTTTAATGTTGATCCTTCATTCAAAACTTGCACGTATGTAGTGTGTTCAAGGAGGTAGGCCAAGAGAGGAATAGTGCATGTAAGCACTCAAAAGGTATAAGCTCAGATGTGGTTATCCAAACAAAATATTTTTGGCTCGAAAAGGGGAAATGCTAGGGATTAATGTCATTTGATGGGCTGTGGAAGGCCTAATCAGGTCAAGGAACGCCTACAATCCTTTCCCAAACTAAGTGTAACTCACAATTTTGCCTCAGCAGACATTGAAGCCAAGTTCTAGATCAACAACGCCATGCAATAAACTAATCTAAAGCTCACTACATAATACACTTGAAATGATGAGGTTGGCTTCATTTTTGTCTAGATGTATGCAAGAGAATTTTTCAAGTGTCACTCAGTTTTGATTTAAAAGTACCAAAAGAACCTATGGTTTACCATGAAGTCCGTCTTTTCAATTATACCAATTTTCTTTATCATTCACTCTCCTAACTGTGTTGGTACTAACTAGTCGAAATTATGTATTTTATTCATTTAGAAAAAGAAAGAAACCAAACCCAAATGAGCATTTCCTGTGTATCTTGTGAAAACAAGAACCAGGTTTGCATAGTTCAAGCAAATTTGTGAATTTGTATGTGGCATGTATGATTGTCAAGAAGTGATAGTCATCCTTAAAAATGACATGAAAAATAATTAGGGAGGAACTGCTCGTAGCATCAAAATTGTTTCTATCAGATGATTGAGAGGATGATGTCAAGCACGAAGAGAGTTTTGTCACTACTTCAATATATCGACAAAATCGAAAAAGTCAGACATTAAAGAAGTTATGGTATTATTATGTTGTAGTTGGCAGGATTGTTATGACTAAAAGTGTGTTGAACCCTTGATTTTGAAAGTGAAGATCGATACATCATAAATTTAATGGCTTACGATGTTCGAAAGAAGAAGCTAGATATTCTCAAACCAAAATTGAGTGAGAATTTGGAGGTAGACTAGCTAGGGACTAATGTTTTTGAGATTTGGATTTGAAGAGTTATTTATTTACTCTCTTAGAAGATCTTTAAAGAGAGTCTTTAAACTATTCTAGAAAATTACCCTAGTTTGAATACAGGAGAAATTATCCTGAAATGGTGAAGAGACCGAACCCTAATACAGGGTTGCCTGCGTATCTTGTCAAGACAAGAATTCGATCAAAACATAGTTCAAACCTTTTTGTGAGTTTGTATATAGCATGATCTATTTCTAGATTCTGAATTTTCCTAAATGGTTGAGAGTAGGACTGAATGATTGCAAAAAAGCACACTAACCTAATGCACCAACTCTAAGACTATGGAATTCAAAGAAGATTTGGGGGAGTGTGATACACTCCACGTGAACCACAGTGTGTGAAGTGTACGATGAAAGACTCACTGGAATTGTGACTATGATTAAATAAAGTAAAAAAATAATGTGTAGTAATTTTTATGATGTACAGGTATAGTATATTAAATAAGTTATAAATAAATAATTGATAAGACAACAACATTAGTTTGAGTGAATAATGTAAAAAATGTATGAGTAGATACACACAAATTGAGTGAAACACATAAAAAATTAAATAACTAGCATAAAAAAATGTAAAAATACCTCTCTCAATTGAAAAATTGAGTCTATTATGGTTAGAACCTGCTATTAGTCCCTAGTCTATTATGGTTAGAACCTACTATATTGTCTTAAAAAATGTTAATCCCCAACACTATTTATAATAAAAATAGGTTCCTTTTATATCCCAAGGATAAAAGGGAGTGCGCTCTTTTCTTTAGAACACCTTTGAAACTTGAGTTATTGAAAAAAGGTTTTTTATCTTTTTAACCGATAGACAAAATTATTATCCAAAGGACAGTGTCATTATGTGCTCATTTTCATATGTGACAAGTCATTATTGTGTGGTCATTGTCGGATGTCATAAGATATTATTGTGTGGTCATTGTCAAATGTGAAAAAATACCAAACTATTATGCTGTGTAGAAATAGTTGATCTTACTTTCAAATTTTTGAACTGTATTAAATAATGTACAAAATAAAGATAATTGATATGTAATTAAATAAAAATGTAAAGAGAATTAAAAATGTAACTAACTTGAAAATATTGTAAAAAGAAATGTAATGTCATGTCGTGTACGGGTGCAGATGGTTGTGAAAAAGATAATGAATTGATAAAAATCCTAATATTATAAAATGTAAAAAGTATGTCAATAAATTGGTAAAATCCTAAAGTAAGAATGATTAGCAATAATTTGTTAACAATTTTAAAAAATATGTGAAAATTATATTTTAT
>NC_061119.1:54690487-54694824 GCF_002878395.1 Capsicum annuum | reverse complement strand
TATTATTATTATTATTATTATTATCAGTATTATTATTGTTGTTGTTGTTGTTGTTAACATCATCATCATTATTATTATTATTATTATTTATTGTTGTTGTTGTTGTTGTTGTTGTTGTTGTTGTTGTTATTATTAGTATTAGTATTAGTATTATTATTATTATTATTATTATTATTATTATTACTATTACTCGTCATACTGATGATTTTAGGATGCTACATCGTGTCATGATGTAGGTTCGAGGCATCTTCCTATGATTCTATGTAGCACTAGGGCATTCATATTCTCTCTTGGACAACTGGTAATAAGTGGTGAGTCCTCCATCATCTGAAAGTTGTTTGTACTTTTTACTTATGTTTTTATTCTAGCACTTCATGATTTCTATGGCATAATTGTGGCCATGTCTCGACCATGGAGTTTATTTTTAAAGTTAAATACTGAGTCGGATAATTGTTTTAGATATTCTTCTTAAGACTTGGATATTACTTTGTTTCAAATGTTGAACTTCTTATCTTATGGACTTGTTTTTGCAACTTTATTTATGACTATGCTTATGATATAATGCTAAGGGGTCATCTCAGGCTATCATTGATTTGGGATGCCCTTCACGACCAGAACCATAGTTCGGGTCGTAACATTAACTTTACATATCATATTAACAAAATTAAATGCATGTTATGTTTAGATGATATGATACAAACTTATTTTTAGGTATGTGTAAATTATGTTTTTGGATGCATCGTTAATATGGTGCATTATGGTATTTTATAATTTTGGAACCAAATTGTTGTATCTTGGTCAAAAACAAAAGTCCAACATGCACATTTACATTAATTAGGAGTTAGAATACTTCTCGCAGTAGATCTTATAATACTCTACATTAAGCCTTCTGTAGTAATGAAAATGATCAAAATTTTAATGTAAACGTTAGCAATAGAATTTGATAATTTTTTTCATGAAATATTTTCAATTTTTCCTTGGATATTACGTAACGTTCTATGTTATCTAAGTAAAGGTTTAAAGATAAACTAGAAAATGTAATAGAATTTATGTAATGATATTTTTTTAAGTACAGATAGAAGAGGAAATGCATTTTCTATATTTATTTAAATAAGAAGATGTGTGTGCGTGTGTGTGTGTGTGTGTATATATATATACATATATTTTATAACCATGAAGTGTTGGTTTTCTTTCAATTATAGGTAGCTGTTCAAGACTCACATTTTCAAGAGGTTTATGTTAGTCCTCCAAGGAAGATTTTGGCGTGATTATTGTGCAAATGGGAGTCTTTTGTATTCAAGTAGAATTTTTACTTACTTTTTTTCTTTTTCTTTTAAAATAAATACCATCACAAAATATAATTTAATTTTTTAAAATTATTTAGAGTTAAAAATATTACTTTTTTGTTTTGTTGCATAGGTAGTAGTTACATGGGAGTTTGGGCCACAGGTGACAAAAGATTTTAAAATGAGATGTAGATGACACAAGTCTTAATTATTAGTTGGAGGTGACAATTACTTTATTATGGATTAAGAAAGTTGGGAAAGTTTGAAAATAATCCACAAGTTTTAAAATTAATACTTTGATCCAATGTATACCTAAAATAACGGGAAACGGAGGGGAAAAGGCGTCTTTCTCTCTCTTCTCATCCATTACTGTTTTCTCTCTCTTAGCGATTTTTGTTGTTAATTATTTCTGTTTCTACTGCTTTATTCATCATCTTCTGCTTCATTATCATCATCTTCTACTTCATTATCATCTTCATCTTCTTCTTGTCTACCATTTGTTGTTGTTGTTGTTGTTGTTGTTGGTACAGCGCTACTGCTGCGATCTGACTAATTTCTTAGGTCAAATTTTATTTACTACATCACTTTCCACATTGACATTACTTCATAGATGACTTTGGTAAGTAAAATTATGATTTTTATTCGTATTTGTCATTTGGGTACACTTCTGTTTTTCCAACAATGGATAGAACCCCGATTATGAATCCAGCATAAGTGCCCACAATTTAAACAGATCAATCATCTGGTGCATCAGATGAGTAATCTGTTGTATCAGAAGATTTATCTGTCGCATCAAACTGTTTATCTGTTGCATCATCGTATTATTTGTTGCATCAGACATATTATCAGTTGTATCAGGATGTTTATCTATTTCACCAAATTAATTATCTGTTGCATCAGAATGTTTATCTGTTGTACCGGACTAATTATCTGTTGCAACGAATGATTAATCTGTTTGAAACAACACAAATTAACCCCTGCCACAAACCCAACAGATAACCAATATGTTTTCAACACTTGCTATTGCTACTGGATTCAAAATTATTCCATACGTGAATTACCCATCCCAAATTTCCTAATTCGATTTCTCATTTTACTTGTCTTTTTCATTAATCAAGAAAAGATTGAAAAAATCTATGTTTTACCCTTTGCATTAATAACTTTTTCTTCAAATTAAAATGGAAACATCATATAATATGGGGACTATACGCCGACCGACGTTAAAAGCTTTCTTCTCTTATGAAATTTTGATTGAATAGCAAACAATGGTTATTTCAAACACGTCTAATGTCCCACCAACTGATCAGTGGGTTATGGTAAACTAGACATGTTATTAATTATTTTTCTTAATAAATGTGGCATCTCAATTTGGGATGGGTAATTTGAGACTGTGGGAGTACGAATTAAAACGTCAGAGCCGAGCAAAGCAACAAACTAGTCATCTGTTAAAACAGCCTATTTATCTGTTGCATCAACTTCTTATCTGTTGCAACATGAGTAATATGTTTTGAACAACACATCAACCCCTGCCACAAACCTAACAGATAAATCTTGCTATTGCTACTGGATTCTAAATTATTCCTTTTTACATCGAATCGTTAACATGTTTGTTGAGAAGATAATAGATAGAATGAAAATTAAATATGGATTAAAACGTCAAAGATCAAACATAATTTATTTATTAAACAAAAATAAATAAAAATACATATAATAGACTAAAAGAAATATAATAGTCTAATTATTATTATTATTATCAGCATCATCATTGCCAACCGGCCAATCTTCAACCGAAAGTAGCAAGGCCCTCCTCAGCCTACGTATATCACGGAGCATTCTTGATCTAACTCCTCCCAGTTCCCATTGCAGATCACGAACTTGATTCCGAAGTTCATTCACGGCGTCTTATAGAAAAGCAACGTCCCACACTGGGTTAGCCATAATCTTATCTTTTAGAGTGTAATATGAAAGACAAGATGTAATAAATAAATAGAGTGTATTTGAATGAACGATTGAGCAAGGAGGGACCTATTTATAGAGGATTGAATTTGAATAAAAGGCAAAAAGGCGCGACTATTCACCTCCATACATTAATTATATTTTTTATTAAATTAAGAAAATAAATATTGTGATATAAGTCATGACTTCTCAGATTATTATTATTAATTAGTTCTTTCGAAGAACCGTTTTAATTGAGTTGTGGCAACAGATTCTATATCTATTGCATCAGATAACACATCTGTGACAACAGATATATTATCTATTGCAATAAATATAAAATATGTTGCATCAGATAACATATCTGTTGCAACATATAATCTGTTGTGACTCGATATAGGTTACATCAGATAAATCATCTGTGACAACAGATTTATCATCTGTTGCAACCATAGTGAACCTGTTGCATTAGATAATTTAATTGTTGCAACATATAATCTACTTTTTAAAAAAAAAATAACTATCATCATATCATTAATCCAAATTTTCTTACTTTTTTATTTTATAAAAAAAAAAAAATACCTTTTCAAATTCCTTAATAAAATAATAACTATTTTATTATATAATAAATAATTTAAAAAACAAATTCAGAAACAAAAATGGTGAAAAGTCACGATCAGTTATTAAAATTGTGGTTATAAATTGTTTTCATCGTTTATTTCCTTATTATTTATTTACGAAACATTTTTCATATTGAATAATCGAAATGGAAAGTCATGTCTTTTTCTTTTCACCTTCTCACTAACAATAACCCTTTTTTATTAATAACCGCCAGGTGCAACATATGATCGATCTGTCGTAGCAGATTAACCTCTAACTGTTGACACAAATTGTTGCTCAATCCCTACCATCAACCGTCGACATGTTGAGAACAAGGAATAAATAGAACGATTATTATTAAATACTAAATAAGAATTAAAAATTCAAAGTCGACAACAAAATGAAATGAATGTTCATAGATTTTTAAATCCCTTGGGTAGATTTGATATACAAAAGGAGGAAAATAATCGCTAAAATAAAAAACATTACCTAATAATAATTAGGTAATGTTTTTTA
>NC_061119.1:54582379-54690387 GCF_002878395.1 Capsicum annuum | reverse complement strand
ACAAAATGAAATGAATGTTCATAGATTTTTAAATCCCTTGGGTAGATTTGATATACAAAAGGAGGAAAATAATCGCTAAAATAAAAAACATTACCTAATTATTATTACTACTATTATTATTATTGTCAATCAGACATTTTTCATCCGGCAGCCTTGCTCCGAAGTCAGCCAAATCTCTTTGGAGTTCATCAAACTGTCTTTGAAGTTCATGCAAGGACTCGATATGAATATTCTTGTACGAATCTGGATCATCCATATTTGTAAGGAGGGACCTATTTATAAATTATTGTATCTCAGAAAGAAAAGAAAATTGCTTTAAAATAAATCTAACAGATGGGTAATCTGTTGCAAAATATATTCTTTCTGTTAGATAACTTACAACATACTGACAATATTTTGCAATAGATGTATATATCTGCTTGATTTCTGCAATAGGTTAATCAACTGTCATAACAGATGTCTCCAATTGTTTGACAATATAAACAGATGTGTCATCTGTTTATTCAATTTAAGTCATAGATGGACTAGGAAGAATAAGGTGTGTGCAGATGGATCCATTATCATATGTGTGGGAGTTAAGTATGTATTACTGATAAGGTTACCGGGACAACACATACAAAGTACAATGTTTTTGTGAATGCAGTTTTTAACCGATTAGGCATTGATCATTCAAACAAGATCCTGCATTGTACCATTAAGTTTGATGGGTTCAAAATTGATAAGGAAGAGGACCTCATGAAGATGGTTCAGATACCCTGTTACGAATTATTGATGGTTGGTGCTTGTGTTTATGTGTGTCAAGTTTTGAGAAGGGATCAATATTTGTCGTCACTGTAGAGAACCATTAGCGATTGGACTTAACTTTAAGTGTGCATTGGACCCTTAGAGGACCCTCGAATCCTCGCACTGCATCAAACAAGAATGGAAAACCAATATAAGTATTGCCTTGGCCAAAATTTATATGGTTGGGCTGCTCGCTTGGGGTGATGATTATATGCCAGAAGGTATGGTAGGAGAATGTTTTCGAGGGAAAATGGGTGGTTGATGGAAGACTATATCATCTGAGAGCTAATTAAAGAAGAGACATAGGGTAGAAAGTAACTTTTAACGAATCTGGCTGATGAAATTATATTAACAAATACGAAATCAGAATCAAGTGCAAATATGAAAGTGTATCCGGTAATGTAATTTCATCTGTTGTGTCTCTTAAGGAAAAATAATGCATCTGAACACTTTGCTAGGGAGCTGCGTGGTCGGGATTATCACCTAGGTAGAAAATAAGAGGAGACCAACAAAGCAGCCTCACGAGCATCGAGGGTAGAAATGATGTTCAGCAAGTCTAGAAAACTTACGCCAACAACAACTACAGTTAAAAAAAGGAAACTAAGTGAAGGCGGCAATTTCAGGATTTTAAATTTTATCTCATGCCTTCTTGTTTGTGTTTCTGATCAGGTCCACAGCCGTTGACCTGATCGAAACCACAAATGAGATTGAAAGGCAAATAGAGTATAATTACTTCCTTAGCAATATGGATTAATTGATTGTGTTTTCTTGCTTGAACAACACACATTTATCGAGCGTTGATCCATGCATCTTGCTCAACTAATTTGATAAATTAATAAGCATGGATTTACATAGCATGTGATTTAAACTGTCTCTACCAAGCCTATCAAACTTTACGTAACTCTGAGCTCATTACCCTATCAAAATAATATGCCCGAGTTAGTGCACAAATCAAAAAAGCCCAATTTGTAAGCCTTTCTGCTGATCACTCCTCTCCAATATAGATGACAAGATATCTGCTATGCAAGATATCTTCAGAAGAATTATTCCCAGGCAAACATGTTTGGCGACGGTGTAGACTTTTGCATAGCAGATATCTTGTCATCTATATTGGAGAAAAGCGATCAGCAAAAAGGCTGAGAGATTGAGGTCGTTCGATTTGTGTACTAACTCGATCATATTTCTTATAGAGTACTAAGCTTAGAGTTACGTAACGTTTGAGAGGCTTGGTAGAGCCAGTTTAGATCACACGCTACGTAACTCCATGCTTACTAATTTATCAAATTGGTTAAGCAAGATGCATGGATCAACGCTCGATAAAAGTGTGTTGTTCAACTATTGAGACCACATCTTCAACATGCATCAACACATTTTAATCTAAAACAAACACAGATACCCTTCATGTATCCTTTAATGCTTCTAAAGAAAGTGTTCTAAAGGGCTTCTAGATGCCATAACTTTGAAGGTAATGTTCCTAATCGAGATCACAAGAGACGAGGAACTCCTTACCAACTTCAAAGAAAGCAACGATCAGCTTGAATACATAATCAACAAGCTGGAGGCAAGCTTGAAAATTATCGGGATTCACATACTATAGCAAGCATCTGATCTTCTCCAAAGAATATTGAAAGCATGTCAAGGCAAGAAAACACAATCAATTATAACCATATTGCTAAGGAAAAAAAGATACTCTATTTGCCTTTCAATCTCGTTTGTGGTTTCGATCAGGTCAACAACAGTGGACCTGATTGGAAACACAAACAAGAAAGCATGGGATGAAATTTAAAATTCAGAAATTTGCCGCCTTCACTTAGATTCCTTATTTTAACTGCAGTTGTTATTGGCATAAGTTTTTAGACTTGTTGTACATCATTTCAACCTTTGATGCTTGTGAGGATTCTTTGTTGGTCTTCTTCTATTTTCTATCTAGGTGATAATCTCGACCACGCAGCTCCCTAGCAAAGTGTTCAGATTATTGTTTTTCTTTAAGAGACAATAGATGAAATTATATTACTGGATATACTTTTATATTTGCACTTGATTCTGATTTCGTATCTTTTAAGCTAATTCCATCGGCCAGATTCGTTAGAAATTGTATCTACCCTATGTCTCTTCTTTAATTAGCACTCAGATGATATAGTCTTTCATCAACCACCTATTTTTCTTCGAAAGCATTCTCTTACCATACATTTTGGCATATAATCATCACCCCTAGCGAGCAACCCAGCCATATAAATTTTGGCCAGGGTAATAACTATACTAGTTTTTCGTTCTTGTTAGATCCAGTGCCAAGCTTTGAAGACCCTCTAAGGGTCCAATGCACCTTAAAAGTTAGTCCAATTGCTATTGAATCTCTTTACAATGACACAAAAACTATATCCCTTCATAATTCTTGACAAATAAACATGAGCAACAACCAATATTAAATATTAACAGGCTATCAGAACCATATTCATGGTCCCTCAGCCTTACCAGTTTGGACCTACCAAACTTAACTATAAAATTATAGACATCTTGTTTGAACGATCTATGACTAATCAGTAAAAACATCATTCACAAAATCAGTTCATTCTGTGTGTGTTTCCACGATAACATTATCAGTAATACATACCTCCCACATATGAAGTGGTTCCATCTGCAAGTAGCTTATTCCTCCGATCCCATCTTTACTGCAGCCTGTTGTGATACTCCAGCAAAAGTTGATCAACTGTCAGTTCCTTATATCTACAAAGAAGAGGAAAAAAATTGATGTCACAAAAAAAGCATTGTCCATCTGTTGCAATAGATGTGGAGTCTGTTGCAACATATGTGGAGTCTGTTGCAACAGATGTGGAGTCTGTTGTAACAGATGTAGAGTCTGTTGCAACAGATATAGATTCTGATAGAATACATCAAACCAGCCTTTCTGGTAGTTTAATTTGTTCCAACAGTTTCTCTATCTATTGCAACATCAACAACAGCATAAACTTCAACAAAAAGAAAACAACAATATTTGTTCTAGCAACATCATCAACAACAAAGAAGCAGCATCCTTTGTTCCAAAACCATCAACAACACCACACCACAAGTTTCAACAATGCCAACCCTACCAACAACATCAATAACTATATCAACAATAATGAAACAAATAAAATATATATAAAAAAATTTTACTGCCAACAAGGCTTTTAAACTTCTCCCAACAGATGACTTTTTTCTTATATTATAATAAAAATTCTTGGATTGTTTATTCAACACTTACAAGTTTCTTAAAAAAAAATTCATAAATATGATATGGCTAAATAGTAATTAAATAAAAAAACAAATGTAAATAACTTGCAAAGAAGAAGACGAGAATGAAAGAGCAATAATGAATCATACTTTAATATCAAAAAGGGGATCAAAATAGAAATTTAAGTCGAGGAAAGATATGGATGGATTTAGATCCGAAAAGATCTTTATGAGAAGAGAAGAGAAAAGAGAGAAAAAAGGCAGTGACCCTAAAGAGGAGAGAGAAAAAAATAAGAGTTGAATAAAATAAACTGCAGCTGAAGGAAGAGATAAGATAATTTCTATAGATGTATTGTCTACGTAGATGTGGTGGTTTTCAATATTTATTAATTAATATTCATTAATTTCATTAATAATTTGAGGGGCACGAGGAATACTAAGACTACTGACATTGAAAAGACAAGATAAGACTGCTCAATGAACTCACTTTTGAGATATCCAAGAAATATTTTTTACCGTCTTTAGTAGTAAGTACTACTACTTGATATTATCTACTCGGACCAGAAGCTTCTTGCTTTAAAATTAAAAGAGAAAAAAAGATTTTCAAACAGATATGTCATCTGTTGCAACATATATAAATATCTGTTGAGAAATTCGAACAGCTCAGTCATCTGTTACAACAGATATAAATATCTATTTAAAAATCCCAAAAGCTCAGTCATCTGTGACAACAGATAAAAATGTTTATTTAATAATAAATAAAATTAGATATGTCATCTGTTACAACAGATATAAATATCTGTTTGAAAATTTCCAACAGCTCAGTCATCTATCATAACAGATGTAAACATCTATTTGATAATTAAATCAGATATGTCATTTGTTGCAACATATATGTACCTGTTTGAAAATTTTCAACAGCTTAGTCGTTTGTTGCAACAGATTTCATTGCAATTGATTTAGGTGAAACTAGGGATGAATGAATGAGCTTGCAGGGTCAACTACAAATTCAATTGAGTCTTTGTATTTGCATGGCATTGGTATTGCGTTCATACCGACCTGAGTCATCGATCGATCACTCTGAGTTGAAATGAGTTCTTATCAACTCAATGTTAGGATAGTGATAGTACCTAAGTTGATTTAGGTAGAACTAGGGATGAATGAATAAGCTCACAGGGTCAACTATAAATCCAATCGACTCTTTACAATTGCACGGTATTGATATTGCGTTTATACCGACCCGAGTTATTGATTGATCACTCTGAGTTGAAATAAGTTCTCATCAACTCAATGTTAGGATAGTTATAGTATCTAAGTTGATTTAGGTGGAACTAGGGATGAATGAATGAGCTCACAGGGTCAACTACAAATCCAATCGAGTCTTTGCAATTGTATGGCGTTGGTATTGCATTCATCTCAACCCGAGTTATCGATCGATCACTCTGAGTTGAAATGAGTTCTCATCAACTCAATGTTAGGATAGTGATAGTACCTAAGTTGATTTAGGTGGAACTAGGGATGAATAGATGAGCTCACAGGGTCAACTACAAATCCAATCGAGTCTTTGCAATTGTATGGCACTGGTATTGCGTTCATCCCGACCCAAGTCATCAATCGATGGCTCTAATTTAAAATGAGTTCTCGTCAACTCAATGTTAGGATAGTGATAGTACCTAAGTTGATTTAGGTGGAACTAGGGATGAATTAATGAGCTCGCAGGGTCAACTATAAAACCAATCGAGTCTTTGCAATTACATGGCATTGGTATTGTGTTCATACCGACCTGAGTCGTCGATCAATCACTCTGAGTTGAAATGAGTTCTCATCAACTCAATGTTTTAAGAACTATATCTTTTAAAAATTTTAAAATTAATTAAGATCAATTCGGACCAAATTAGCAATTTCAAAACTTGTCATTCTTTTCCAAAATTACAAATCAACCCATACAAATCATCTATTTGCATGAAAAACTTTTCATTTCAAATCTTAAGTTCTCACTCTTCTCTCTCAATCTCTCTCTTGGGGTGTCCTCTCCCTCTCAACAATACAAACAACAACTACTCAACATATTTCTCAACCCTTTAAAATAGGTCGATTTTCTTCCCATTTACGACTACATATAGTTGTTTTTTTCGACTTCATTCGCGCTTGTATCCATTGTTTTCTCTATCTTCGCATGTAACAGAGTTCGAGAAGAATTCTACATTTGTTCTTTATTCTAATAAAATAGGGTTTTTTAGTTAATGATAAAAAAGAAGACTTTTAGTTGTATTATCTTCGAGAATGGGTTAATAATTTTGAGTTTTAATGCTAAAAAAATAGGAAGCACCCGAGAAAACCCTAGTTTTTCTCTGAGTGTCTTGTTGACTGTCGTGGCATTATTGGATGGTGTTTGTGGTGTTGTTGGTGGTGTTGGTGGTGTTGGTATTTGTGTTTTTTGGCGGTGGTGTCGGTGGTCTTGGTGTTGGTATTGGTGGCATTGGTAGTGGTCTTGGTGGCATTGCTTATGGTGGTGGTGCTCCATCTGTTACAACAAGTGGAAGATTTGTTGGGAGATATTAAATAGGTCTTCAAACAGATTCCCCATCTGTTCCAACTGATGGGTTATCTGTTGAAGTATTTTCTTATAATATGGCATAGAATAATTTATTGAAATTTCTCCACCTATTGCAACAGGTGAAATATCTATGGGGAGATATTAAATAGGTCTTCAAACAGATTCGGGTTCCCCATCTGTTCCAACTGATGGGTTATCCGTTGAAGTATTTTATTTTTTGGTTATGTGGTAAGAATAATTTATTAAAATTTGTCTCACCTTTTTTAAAAAAATTATGCAGACATCAAATGCAATGTATTTTTTGTTTTTCTTTTATTTGTAGTTAAAAGATGTCTCCCAAAAAAAGAAACTGAAAGTGAAGAAAGTGGATCAACTTCTGATCACCAAACCAAAAAGGCTAGAGTACAGATAGATTCGGAGGAACTTTCAGAACAATCTCAGTCAGGGAAAAATGAAGCCGAGGAAAGTGATAACTTCTCCTCACCAATGGGGCGTGAAATAATATCGCAATTCCAGCATGATTCTGTCAAAACCAGTAGTATTGACAAGTTTCAAGTTGTGATGCCGATGAATAACCCTAATGCAGTATTTGGTGATCTTATACTTAAATGTCAGTTGGGGAAACCTTTTGAAGAACTTAGGAGTATTATGAAGAAGGAAAACATAGATGGACTTTTTACGAAGAGCTATTTTGCATACTTTCTTGAGTTGTCTGGGACCCGCCCTCTCCGTTTCCTTATGATCATGATATATGGCCTTCTCAAGTGTAGGATCATGTACGTAGGGGATGATGGAGGTTCGAAAGAGGGCATAAGATAGATGAAGTCTAGATCAACTACTGTGGCATGCCGGTTTGTTTTGAATTGAAAGAATTTGCCATTGTGACGAGCTTGAGATGCGATCGTCCAAAAGAACCTGCCATCAAGAAAACACCCCACAAAGGGTCCAACAAACGCAAGGTCAAAAAAGATGGGTTGTTGGGCATTATTGGACCTAGCTATAATTGAAGGATTTGATAGCGGATCTCAAGAATAAAGACATACCAAAGCACTACAGGGAGAAATTATGCTTAATTTGGTTTGTCCATTCCGTTTTATTGGCAAGAGACGTCAAGAAAGTCATAGATCGCAATTTGTTGGCACTTGCTGATGATTTTTGGGAAATTCAACGATTATCCCTGGGGCTACGACAGCTACTACTTAACTATCAAATATTTACTAAAAAAGCTAAAGCCAAAGACGACCACATTATACGGCTTTCCTTGGGCTTTCATGGTAAAATTGATCACTATTTTTACTCATTCATTGATTTAAATTGAATATACTTGTGACTTTTTTTTTGCTTTCTTCCTGTTTATAAATTTTAGTCTTGGGCATCTGAAGCCATTCCTCCCCTCCAAAAGCATTTCATGGATTACCCGTATAAGGTTTCTTATCCAAGGATCCTTGGGTAGTTGGCTGCAGTAGAGAGCAACAAAAAAAATATTAATGAGGCTAATCTCTTTAACCCTCCGGATGATGCAGTACGTCTTCTTTCAACTAAAATAATTTTCCTCAAAGAAATATATTGAAACAGATGTTCCATCTGTTGCAACAGATTACCCATCAACTGAAACTGGTGCAACAAATGGGTAATCTATTGTAACAAACGATCCATATTTCTCAACAGATTAACCATAGGTTGCTTTGTTCTCTGAACCCTACTTAACAGATTACATATCTACTGTAAATTATGCAACAAATGGGTATTCTGATACAATATATTATCAATATGTTTCAACACACAGATCAGCTATTACAGTAGCTAGATCATCTATTGCATAAGTTGGCTGTGTTAACATAACCCAAGCCCCATGTAACCTAACTGACTGAAAATTATTATTATAAGATTTAAATTTCTCTTGTCATTTTTTTATAGGTTGTACATCCTTGGATCGTGCCTACCATTGATAAGCTGGGGATAACTTCTTTTCTTACTCTGGGTCTTATTAATACAAAAGAAGACCCAATGGTGGAGTTAATAAAGAAGTAATTGGATGGAGCAATATCCATAAGAAAAGCAATTAGGCAAGGTCAGTCTAATATTGAAGCTCTTCACAACCAAACTCAAACTGCAACAGATTCGGGTGCTTCTTCTGTGGGTGTTGCTGGTGGAGTTATTTGTGATAGTGGCAGCCATCCTGCTGCTGCTTCTGTTGTCATTCATGATTATGAGCATGTTGGTGCTCAACAAAAAATAAATATGTTTGAAAACACCCCTTGCACAGGTCCTCCCTCTCAACCTTGCACCGGTCTCTCCCACCCTTACAGTGGTCCCTCTCACCCCTTCTCACCCTCATGTTCTTATTACAAATGTAAAGTGTGCAAGGACAGAGAGGATAAACTCTTCGATAAGCTAGAGGCAATTGTTGAAGCTGTTGAGGTGTTGAAAACAAGGAGGGGTGTCATACCATCCAACGAGGTGAGAGATCCATGCACTTCTACAGTGGAGGTTAGAAGGAAGAGAAGAAAAATTAGAAAAATTCTCTTCGTTCTGAAATCAGTAAAAATTATAACTCCCCCCGCTCCAATAGTTGTTGAAGTTCAGGGCCCGCCGAAGAAGGTGGACATATTCGTGGTGCTTGGCAAGGAGAAGAAGAAGGAATTGGAAGAATTCATTGTCAAGGAGAAGAAGAAGGAATTGGAAGAATTCATCAAGATTAAGGCTCAAAAAAATACACCATGTATTTATTTGCCGCCAAAGACTTCTCAAATATGACAAATATGTGCGTGTGGTATGAGGACAAGGTAAGTTTACTTTTGCTAACCTACCCTTCCAATCTACTCCATGAAGAAGAATCTACACAGCAGATGTGTAATCTGTTGCGAAAACTTGGTATTCTGTTGTAACATAATACACATCTATTGCATAAGTTGCGTTGGCTGGGTAATCTGTGAATTGATTCAGAGAACCTTCTGCATCGGATTCTTTTGACTGTGTTTTTATTCTTTACAATTACTAACCTATTTAAAAAGTGTCTTCTTATACCACAGTATGTTGATGAAATTCACAACTTCTACAATAATTTCAAGGATAGGTACGCTAAACTCTGTAAGATAGCTCATTCCGGTGGCTCGAGATTTGATCAGTTAGTTTCTACATTCCAATGGGATAAAGAAGTGATTAAACATGTTAGAAACAAG
Organism: Capsicum annuum; assembly: GCF_002878395.1. Classification (NCBI taxonomy): domain Eukaryota; kingdom Viridiplantae; phylum Streptophyta; class Magnoliopsida; order Solanales; family Solanaceae; genus Capsicum; species Capsicum annuum. The sequence continues at coordinate 54,680,655 of NC_061119.1, read as the reverse complement.
AGGCCATATCCACACGACAAGAGCTGGACCAAGGCAAAGAGAATCCTTGCATTCATGAATGTGGATGTCACCCATTTTCTCACTGTTAAGACACTACTATACGAGGGAAAGATTAAGGTTTATGACTGTGACTTACCTGTGTTCAGCGAGAAGACGTTTTTAACCCACATACAACCACTCTTGAAGTTATTGATGCAGAGTAAGTTGATGGATCATTTGCCTGATGAAGTCTTAGCAAAGGAATCATGTGTTTTTGAAGGTCGAAATAAGAACATCCAACTCTAAAAAAATACAACCGGTGCAGCGTGCGGGCTGTACTCACTTGCATACATCGAGTGTTTGCTGACCGGCACACAAATGACCAGTGTGTGCGACATCATTGTGGGAAAGATGCAATGGGTCTGGGAATATGGGGTACTAACTAAATGGTTGGAGCCCGTGTATAAAAAAGAACATGTACAAAGAAAGAAACGAACACGATAACAAATTTTCTATTCAAGCCAATTCACTATACATGTAGGGGCAGTAATTTTTATGTCTGGCAAAGTTGAATTTTTATAATGCAATAGATTTTACATCTGTCGTAATAGATACAGTACCTGTTGTGATAGATTGATTATCTGTTGGAATAGGTTGGTCATCTATTGCGTTATGTAGATGTTCCCCGTCTGTCTGTCGCAACAGATTTATGATCTGTTGCAACATATAACTTATCTATTGCAACTGATCGGTAATCTGTTGGGGCAAATCAAAAAAGTAGGAAGACCTGTTATATAATTTCCAGCAGATGACCTACGCGTTACATCTCATGATACAACATATATCTAAATATGTCTGATAAGATATATAATCTGTTGCAACAGATGTATTATCTGTTGCGATATTTGAATCTAGTACTCCATTTCAATTAACATGTTCAAAACTCAGAATTAGTTATATTCATAGACAGAATAAAATAAATCAAAGTGTTCGAAAATTACATGAAATAACTTAACAAATAAATGAAATATAAAAAATCATTATGGGTACAAACGATCTACTCTACAAATAAATCAACAAGTTAAACAAAGGAGGATAGGTTGACGGATTCAAGCTATAAAGATCTAATCAATATGGACAAGTTGTTCTTTATCCAGTGCTATGGAATTCGGCTTTGTTCATCGTGGATCTTTAATGCCGGTTGCGTACGGCTTCTTAGCTTTTGCTTCTCCATATTTCCATAAAAGAGCAGCATATCTTTTGCAGAGTAATCTGGCATCAAGTCCATCATTTAGTACTTGTAATCCATCGCTCAAATACTCAGCATAGGTAGCAACAAAAGGACCGCAATCCCTGCATTATAAAAAAATAGATAATCCAAATCTTGCAGTTCATGCAAGCGTTGTGAAATTTGTAAAATAAAACTAAATCATGATACTTAAACTTACAGGCTACCAATGGTTTATTGAAAAATTTTGTCAATATATTGTACATCAAATGGATTAGCCATTTTATCCCGGTATGCTTCAATCGTCAACCAATCAGTATGAACCTTTTGATCTAAAAAGGCACTCATATCAAGGTAAGTAGGCAATATTTTGGCCAGCTTTTGTATCTCATACAACGGCCCAAAATGTCTCCTTCGTGACATCGAGTCATAAACTCGGATGCGCCTCTCTTTTAGAATGACGACAGCCAACACCCAATGGAATTCATCACCACAATTGATTGGGATGTACACTTCATCGACCAAATGCCAAGGTAAGCCAGCCGAAATGCTAAAACCTTTGATATGTTGATTAAGCATTCCTCATTTCGGGAAACTTCCGGCTGCTGTTGACAATCCCTATCGTAGGCATTATTAATGTAAACTTTGTACAAATAATTGTCTGTTATGTATCTGTATTATTCTTGTGTTTGCAACTTGGCCTTCTTTCGGAGGTAGTAAAAAATGACATTGATGTACTGCATATATTATCAAATATTTTGAATTACGTGATGAAAAAATCAATACGTCGATGCAATTAAATAAAGTATTAATTAATAGTAATATGTATGGCATTTAAACCTCATTATTCCAGCAAGTTTGGGGCTGTGACATCAAAGAGAACCAATTCTTCATTCCGAAATGTGCAACAACAAAGTCGAACATATCAAAACCAAGACTCGATTCATTTACTTTGTAGCACTTGTCATTTTATTTTCTACATGATGATTTATATATGTTAATGTCAGGTTCTTACAACAAGAATTGTATAAACCAATATCCATAAATTTGATTTATGTACCTGTCGGCATAATGCTTTAACAGCCCATCGACAATCCATTCTGAATAGTTGTAGATCAACTGTGTTAGTTTTTTTGGAGCCTCATCAGAGATGTTGAACCCTTCAAATGGGTAATTCTTCCGTTCTCCCAAACTAACAGGCTTCACTTTTTCTTTATCTTTGGAAGCAGTTGATGGATTATCAACTGTCATATTATGCTCTTCGACAATAGCTGTGATACCCACCTGAAAAGCCAGAATTGTCAATGCTAAGTAGAGATATACAATAAATTTTACATCTGTTGCAAAAGATGAGTCTTATGTTGCATCAGATGAATTATCTGTTGGGAAAAATTTGAACAGGTAAATCAGAGCAGTACGATAATTTCGAACAGATGACCCATCTGTTGTAATATAAGACTCAACTGTTGAAACAGATAACGAATCAGATGCAATAGGTTAGACAACAGTTGCAACAGATGTATATATCTGTTTGATAATTTTTAGCAGATGTATCATCTATTGAAACAGATATGTGCCTGTTTGTTTTTTGGAACAGATGATGTACATTTACCTTCTTCAGCTCATGCTGCTCTTCTGTGGCCCTTGAACACTGAACATCGGTGCAAGACAAAGATAGAGACATTGCAATCTTGATTTTTTTATGATTGATGATGCCTTGGAAGTGTCTTTCCTTCTCTTCTTAGCCGCCTTGATATCTAGTGGAGTGTCTGAATATGAAATCCTCTTTGATGGAATGACACCCCTCTTAGTTGTCATTTCCTTTACAGATGCAGTTAGTGCATTAATAGCATTGATCACTCCATCATGTTTCGCCTTGCAGTCTTGACATTTGCATGAAGAACATTCACTAGATGCGGCAAAATCTGGAGAAAAATTTGTACAACAATTATGATCATAATCATAATGGCTTATTGTTTCAAAAACTGTAAGAGTAGCATCATTAGACCCACCCTCCAAAATTGTTTTTCTTGTGATGGTTGTTGCTCCAAAAAATTCTATTTTTATTCCATCAAAGACCTTAGGGTTCGGATAAAGTTTGCACAGACCGTAGAGTAAGAAAAAATGGCATCTTCAACTCTAGGTTGGTCGGAACAAGCCATGGATGGATAATCTAAAATAAATCGGTACATATATTAAGAATGATGATGAAATCATTTAATCATTAATTAAAACAAAAACTTGATTAGAATTGGACTTACTGCTTCCTTGGGGGGATTGAAAAGATCAAGAAATTTTGCATTTTTATCGGTTTTGGCCGACAACCATCTCAGAATTCTTGAACAGGAAACTTTTTCCTGGTAGTTCACTTGTTGTCTCAAATAAGGAATGGTTTCAAATGCCCAAGCATATAACATAACGCTAATAAATCAAAAGTATTATTGCATAAAAAATGATGAATCATATTATGATAAAAGAAATATTTACCATGAAGGCCCACGAAAAACCATATAAGTTGATTGTTTTTGGCGTTACCGGAGTCAACAAATATTCGACAGTAATTTTGAAGCTTTCATAACCCCAAGAATAGCTGTTAAATGCCTGAAAATCCTCAGAGAAATTTATTAAATTGAGGCTTATGTTGTTTTTAACGTCTCTCGCCTAAAGAACATTATGTAAAAACCAAACCAAGTACAATGATTGCTTGTGCTTCCTTTAAAGTCCTTTACCTTTCAACGCTTCAATCAAATTTTTATTTTTGAAGCTTGGACCAATAATGGACAGTAGGTCATCCCGATCACTCGACTTGCCTTTTCCTTTTTAGGGTATGTGGGGTGCTTTTTTGGGTCAGAGTAGGTATAACTTGAGAAGGAGAAGGAGGATAACATTTTAGTCCGGTAACTATGGCAAAATCCTCCCAACCAAAATAAATAGGCATGCCACAGTAATTTATCCACACCTCATCCATCTTATCTTTGTTTTAATACATAAATCTGCGCTTGACAAGATCATATACCATTTTCATCTGGAAACGAGCATTGTTGTCCTCCGGCAAATCAAGATATTGCCCAATGCAGCTTTCCTTGAAATAAGAATCCAATTTTTGTTTTCAAAGTATTTTTCTGAAGGCATCGAAAGATTTTCCCATGACTGACTTAACCACGAGATCACCCGTTAAATTTGTGATACCATTGCACTGCATTCTCACAGGATAACGATAATACTGAAGGTTTTGACCAACTCTTCGGCGAAAGGGCTATTAGCATTTGCATCATCTCTTTTGAAAGATTCCTCCTCCCTGTGTTCATTATCTTCTGCTCCTGATTAAGATAACGCTTGTAAAGCAAGCTCATAGAGTGGTGGATGTAACTGTGCTGCTGCACTTGTTCCTTTACTTAGACTTGATTCGATTTCTTTTCTTTGGGGAGCCATGTTATCTTAAATTAACATGAACATAACATAGATTATAATTGATTGATGCATAATAGTAATATAACAGTTCCAACAGACAACTAATCTGTTGCACCAGGTATGTTATCTGTTGCAACATATAATCGACCTATTGCAATGGATGAGTAATCCATGGGAATTATAAAAATAGTACTATCTGTTGCACCTAATATTTTATCCGATGCAACACATAACTAACCCGTTGAAACGGATGATTAATCCGTTGGAAACCACAAAAATAGATCACTAATCTGTTGCACCGGGTATTTTATCTGTTGTAACATATAACCGACCTGTTACAACGGATGAGTAAACCATTGGAAAGAATAAAAATTTATCACTAAGTGTTGTACCAAGTATATTATCTGTTGCAACAGATAACCGACCTATTGCAGCAGATGAGTAAACCGTTGGAAAGAATAAAAACAGTCCTAATCTATTGCAAAATGAAGAGTAAACCGTTAGAAAGAATAAAAACAGATCACTAATCAGTTGCTGTTGGATCAATATTGTTTAGATTTCTTTCAAACAGAAGAGTCGTCTGTCGCAACAGATGAATGATCTGTTAGATTGTTCACCTGTTGCACCAAATTTTCATAGTTGCATCAGATTTTTCATCTGTTGCATCAGATTTTTATCTATTGCATTATATGTTTCATCTATTACGTCAGATGTTTCAACTGTTGCAATACCATTTCTACCAAGACAAATAACAAATCGACCCAGCAACACCAACACATCACACACACACACACTAAGAACATCAACGGTGATCGAAAATCACCAACAAATTTGAATCAACAATACGATAACAAGAAGAATAAATACAGAAATTAGGGTTTTATTCAGTCCACATTTCAATACCAGAAGAGTAGTTGGCCCAAGTTCCTCTGTTTCTTCATAATTTTTTACCTATGAAAAAGGAAATGGGAGGACGAAAAACTCAAAGTTGTTGTCGTCGGAGAAGTATTCATGTCGATTAACGGTTAAAATTCGAAAAAGAACTCGCCCGACTATTTGTTGTCAGAGGTTGAAGGGAGAAATTTTGCAGAACTGTTGGTTGGGAGAGAGTTGAGAGAAGCTGAAAAGAGAGGAGAGAGTGGTTAATTTAGATTGAAGAGGGGTGTAGGTTGGGTTGATTTGTATTTTTGAAAAGATTAGAAAGTTTTAAAAATATTAATCAAGTCCACAATTAAATTAATCAAGTATTCTAATGATGTTTGACCCTATCTGTTGGTTAATGTCACCAATCCTTCATTCAAGACTTAAAAGACACATTTCCTTCAATTTTCTCTAGTTACATTGAAGAAGTAGTCCTTAACAATATGGTATAAACCTACAATAACCGAGTTAATCTATAGTAGCTGGACCAAAAGTTTTATTTTCTATAGTATTAATTAATTTCAGGAAAAACAACATAAATCTCAGATGTTTGCTAGTTAATTACCTTCTCTCTCGGATTTATTATTTAGTTTTTTCTCTCTTCCGGATTATAAATGTTCATATACATTCCTCCGTGTTATTATACATTATAACCTATGTATATGAGTTAACCGTTTTAATGATATTTAAGGAAATAAATTAATCTAATAATTATTCAAGATTGTACCTTATTAATGTGTAATTAATGAATTCATTAATTATGTAAATTTTCTAAAAAATATACTCCTAAAGGGAAATTTACCACATAAATCACCTATAAAATTGTAGAACCAGGGAAAAAACACCTTGATGAAACAAAGGGGCATAAAAAATTTTAAAATGGAAAAAAGGACTCGTATAAAGAAAACATGACAATGGTAAGGTATAAAAATATATTTTTATAAATATGGTGAAACATATTTACATAAGATGTAAATATAGTGAAACATATTCTTATACATAACATGCTTATGTATTATATAGATAAGATGAGAATTCAAGTCATATACGTACACTAATAAACCTTATACATAACCCTTGTATGTATAAATAGTAAAATGGATCAACCATATACATTGCGTATCAATGTACATAGAGCAGAAATTACAGCAGATCTTTCAAAAATGGTACGTCTTCACCCTTATACATAACATAGCTATGTATAACAATGTATAAATAGCAGAATGAGTCAATCATATACATTCATGCTATATGGAGTAGAAATTATAGCAGAACTCCCAAAAAAGATGTGTCTTTATACTTATACATAACATAGCTATGTATAACAATGTGTAATGGTGCATAAAATTGAGAAAAAAATATAGATTAAAAAGAAATCACTAAAACCTTTGGAAGCCAAGGTCGTCCTAATTTTGAGAATTAAACACATGCAACAAAGAAATCGTAGATTTTTAAAAAAGATGATGAAAAAAAATAAACAAACCCCCATATATCTTAAATTTGAAATAGTAAAATTGAAAAAAAAAACTTAAAAATAAATTAAAGAATAAAAATAAACAAAGCTCGGACCGAAATGTCATTAAAATGCTGAGATTTTGAGAACTACACACATGCAATAATGGAAATTGAAAATTTTTTATTTGATAAAGTTGAAAAAAATTAAGAAATTAAACAAATCTCAAAAGTAATTGAAGATGATGATTAAGTTGAGCAATTTGATCAGTTAATATTTGAATTTTGAAACCACCAGATAATGATTGCTTGATTTTAGGCATACATTAAGGAGCATTAGTCGATCTAAAAAGAATGTTTTGATATGTTTCAGGATTTTAGAGATATAAAGTATAAAAGATAGGATATTTGTAATTAGTTTGGGATATTTGTAATTAGTTTTTTTATATGGGATATTATGTAATAACAATAACTTAAGATGTATATTTATGTAAATCTTCCTCAATTTTAAGCTAATAAGGCCCCTGTAATTTTACCATAAGTGATAGAGTTACATATCTTCTGCTTATCAATATATATATATATATATATATATATATATATATATATATATTTGTATGTATGTATATATGTATATATATATATATATAGTAAGCTCAAATATATAGATATATCTATCTAGATAGGTACAATAAAAACTTAAGTTACTGAATCACATATGAATGAATTTTAGTTGAATACTTCTATCTAGCAAAGATTATCTACTTAGAGCATGTTTGGATGTAATTATTTTATTACTTATAAGTCAAAAGGTATAAGTTAGAATTTCTAATTTATTTCCTTTAACTTATATTTGTTATTTCAACTTAAAAATAAGTGTTTATAAGAACTTTTTAATTTTATCCAAACACTATAAAATTTCTTAGAAAAATTATTTTGACTTAAAAACACCTAAAATAAATCAAATCAAACAAATGGGATAGAGGGAGTACATATCAACTTATGTTAGAAATAAAACTCTTAACTAACATCCAATATAATGATAATTTTTTATCAGCTAAGAGTGTCGGAATCGTTAAGGTTTGCACCACACAGTGAGGGACCAGGTCCCTCAAGGTCAGTCTCAAGAAATAGAGCAATAAAGTAATTAGAAGGTGCTGGAAATTTAAAGGCAACGCAAGAAAGTAAGAACACAAAATTTTTACGTGGAAACCCAAGATGGAAAAAACCACAGCTTTCCCTCACAAATATCAAGGAAATTCATTCTAATCAATCTCTTGATTATAGTCTAGATTTCATCCTACCAAGCTTATCTTGGTAACTCTACCAAGGATTCTCTCTACTGATTAACTCTAATCAGCAACAATGCTTAGATAACTCTACCTAAGCAGCTCTCTCTAAAAAAAAAAAACACTACTCTTATAACATTATTAGTTCGGTTACAAATCAGTACTCACTCAAGAACAAGTTCAATTTAAGCACTCATAAAGCAGGGAACTTGAGGAGTAATAAAATGGGGTTTTGCTGTATCTCTTTTCATTCTTTAGAAATTGCAAAAACCATTTGATGAAGAGGTTTCTCATTTCTTTAATAGTTGAGTGATGATTAAGGCTAAAATATCGTTGGACTAGCTATCCAAGTCAGTACAAAATAGCTCCTGAAAGTTTGTCACACAAGAGGACAAAATTATGCAGATATTTTGTGCTAGTTGTACTGTATGTTGCACATTCAGGGACCTGGTCCCTTGCAGTTTAGCTGCTCATCATCAAAACTACATATAGCAATTTTCTCCTTTTTGAATGATGATAAACCAAACCATACAATTTGACCATCAGTGCATATTCATCATATTTAATTAGTGTGATTACCACCTGGAGATAAATGTTCCCCCTATCATTAGCTTCCTCCTTCACCATGTAACATAGGGACCTGGTTCCTTATTGACATCTTGCAGTAAAAAATTCCCCTTTTATTATCCCCTATCATGTTATTTGGTGCATTTGTATTTGCACACTTCCCACTGTCACTGTGCTACCATACTTCTGCACCAGGTCCTTACATATGAAGTCAGTATTCCCCCTTTTGACATCATTTAAAAGATTCAACAATAAACCATAAGTAAAAATAAGTGCAGTTTAATTAATTCATGGCCACTAGGGCAACACTAACATGATGAATAGCTTAAAGTAAATGGGATAAATGAAGATCACAAATAAAGATTCATTCATAATTAATTAGGATAAGTACCAATATAATATACCAATAATAAATCATAAACTACTACTTGTAAAGGCCTCAATGGAACTAAGGACTAGAAACTGACACACTAGGACTTTGGTGGAAGGGGGCTCAAGAGAAAATAACTTTAGCACCACGTCCGATCTTACTGCTACAGTAGCATGAGCATCTAACAATTGTTTGGTGAGAGTTTTTACTTCAATCTTCAGTCTATGTACTTCACCAGTCAATTCTATAATTTTTTCTTTGAGCTTTGCGTTCTCTGTTGCAAGTTCTTCTATAGCACCTGGTCCCTCTGAGGACAGCTTTTGAATTTGTAGTTTCAAATTCACTATTTCAGTGTCTTTTGCTACTAGCATAATCCTCAACTCCTCCATTTCTTTGGATAAGCTTTATTGATCATCCATTAGTTCAGACACTTAGCATACAATCCCCACTTTCCCTTCAATACACCCATTTTCCGCTAATGTGGTTAAACTGATCAGTTGTTTAACTTTTCGGTGTTCCTTTAGTCCCAATCAATCCAAAATAATTAAGGACTTAGTTCAATAATCAAGCATATGGTATTCCATGTCTTCCTTCTTTTTCTTGAAACACCTTGTGCATATGCCCTATCATTAAAGCAGGCAAACTCATTAACTCAAACTTACTCAGGCATTCAATTAGAAATGAATCAATCCCAGAAGCAATTGTTCTTTTCTATGATCTTCATTGCAGGACCTTATTCATAAACTCAATAATGAACAAAAACTCACTCTTTGATGCAGCCATCCTTGATGTTTGACATATTCTACCGATTCCACCATCCCAGTTTTTTCATAGATTTGGGGATCAAACATTCTTCCTGACAACACTTTTTGTATCTTCAGCCTTTCAATCCTTGTTTCTTTAGACATATTTTTCTTTTGTTTCTCTCTTTTTTCTCTCTTAGACTCATCACTTGGCTCTTTCTTTTCACCAATTTTTATTTTCTTGGGACTAGTTCCCTTGGAGACTTTCTTCCTTTTCATAGAAATGTGTTTCTTTTTGCTTGCACCATGACTCCAAGACTTAGGATCAGAGAACCTGGTACCTTAATCATTATGAGCATCCGGTCTTTTCTTCTTAGAAATAATGACAATATCAGTCTTAATTTTTTCATCTTCTTTCACTTCCACCACTTTAATTTTTTCTTATGCCCTGGCAGAAGATTTTCTGAGCCTTCTTCTAGCAATAAAGGACTTATTCTTCTACATTACATCTGCTAGTAAGTTTATCTCATACCTTCTAGTAGATTAGGATCGTGTAAATTGTTTGCCAGAGTCGGTTAATTTCTCCTTTCTTTTACTTTCCTTGAGTTTTTTCATTTTAAAAATCAGAGGTTGTTCATCCTCATCCTTTTCATTTTCTTCATTTGGTGATAACACAAGCTCCCTCTCTACTTTTAGATCATATTTTCCTCCTGCTATTTTCTCTTACCCACTAGCCAATACTTCTTTGGGATTATTTCCAAGTAAAAGCAAGTTTTCAGCTACAAGATTCATGCTACTGAGAGAATCTGATTTCTTCACAGAAATCTCATTATTGACTAGATTAGAAAATATAGAATTTGACTCTAAAATGCTAGGAGAACCATATTCTGGTAACTTATTTGAAGTTTCAATGCCTCAAAGAGAGTCTGAGTTTAAGGGACACTAGAGGACTTTGATTTTTTCAGGAAGGAGATCCTTCAATTAGAGGAATCTCTTATTCAATTTGAGAGCTAGAACATTTATTTAGATCATCCATTTGGGCAAAACATTCACAAGGATATAAAGTTTAAATTGGAGAAATTTCAACTAGGGTTTCATGAGTCTCATAAGAAAAAATGACAGGTGATGCTTTTTGTGATTCTTGAGAATGATCTGAAGACAGATCTTTCATGGGGTTTGAAGATGAGGGAATTTCAGACATTTTAGGTTGAGAGAAAAAATAATTTAAGAAGGAGACAAGAAGGACCAGATTCAATAGAGTTTTGAGTTAATTGTGAAAATAATGAATTGACAGGATTTGAATTTTTAAGTAAAAAGATGATCATTTGAAATTTAAGACATATCCTTTTTTAACAGGCACATCTAATAACAACCATTGTGACTCTTTACTTCTGAATGAATTTGACATCTTTTGTTCATATGGAATTAAACAAGTGGCCTTTTCAAACAAAATTTTTATAAACATTCAAGGCACATTATTTTGGTACTCACCTTGGAGATGGGACTAGGTCCCTCTCCGTTATGGATGAGATCTCAACTTGTGTTTGCCTCAATTGTTTCCTTCCAAAGTTGTTCCCTTGGGTGTATACCTGCAAAGGTATGATACTGAGTTAGATTAGCATACACCTACTTTATCATGGATACCTGTCTCCTTGTCATAACCAAATTTAGAAGAGACACTTATTCACATGTTATTCATTCTGGTGAAGCTTCATCTAATATAAATTTCTTAGGGACCAGGTCTCTTGAAATCATCTATTTCAAAATAAGACACCTCTATCTTTAAGTGTCTTGAGAGAGAGAGAACGCAGTTAGCCTTTTCATTATCAAGCTTTAAACCTTTTTAGTCGATGAGTTATTCCTGACTGCAATCCTTTTTCCCACGCCTAAGATCATGATCACAAGTTGGATTTGGGAACCCACTTGAGGTTGAGTTCCCAGTACAAAGTCAATGGTGTTATTAAATTTTTCTTAGCCCATCTAGGTAGTGATACCTTCCTCTTTGACTTTTTCAAAGATTTGAGGCCCTCAGAAAGTGCATTCTCCTGCTTAATACACTCAATACTCCTCAATTTAGCCTTAGGCTAGTACTGTCATCCCCTTTTAGAAGTTTGTCTCTTCCATAGTGAATACACTTGAGTTCATCTTCTTTGCTTCCAACGTAATGAGAAATCTTTTCTTTTGACTCAGCAGGTTGAATTTCTCTTTGATAGCCCTACCCTCTATCATTATTAACACCTTGACTAAGTAGATTAGAAAGGGTCTATGAAGAAGCAGTCCATTTAAGAGATTTGTTCAACTCTTCTCTTAAGCGAACCAGGTCCCTTTCTAATTTTTCATTCCTTTGAAGTGCAGCCATAAGGTATTTTTTTAGAATCCCTCAATTTTTCTTCAATAACCGTTTGAAGCTCTGAAGCTTCCTTTTTATTTTTGTTATCTAAATCATTTCCCTTCTTTAGTTGACTCATACAACTCAAATTCTCAAATTTCAACTTAGAGAACATTTCTTCAATTTCTAATATCTGAAGATTCAAGGCAATCAACTCATGTTCATGATTCTCTACTTTTTTCTCTAGTGCATTCTTATCAGTAATTAATTCACGTAAAGAGTCTATCAACACACTAGAAATATTTTTTATTTTCACAGCAGTGTAGTTACCTAGATTTTTCTTAAGATCAATTAGTGTTGCCTCTTTTTTCTTCTTCGTCCTTTATGTTTGCCAAAAACACAAACATGGAGTCATAGGTAACTAGATTATCTTCCGCTGCTAGTATAGAGATGTCTCTTGTCTTCTCATCTTTACTTGAATTACTTGAGGAGTCTCCTCATACTGCCATTTGAGAATACCAGGAACTAGGGGTTATTTTCTTATCATCTTGTTCCAGCATGAAATCATCTTCATATTTTTTTTCCTTTCCCTGATTTGATGGACATGTCTTCCCATGTAGCCAACACCCTTTTTACTACACAACTAGCTCCATCTTTTCTTCTTGATATTTCAGGATCTTGATTCCTCTTTTACATTGGATAGCTTTTCATGAATTCTTCAGAGCTTCCACCTTTGTGGCAACCTTCAAATTTACAATTTAATTTACTGAGCTGGTCAGCCCTTTTTATAGCTCTAATAATTCTTATCGCTAAAAGTGCAACATCAATGTCTTCGTCTTCTGAATCAAATTCTAAAGCCTTCAGGATCAGAAATCTCTTCCATTTTTTATCCTTTTCTTTCCTCCCCTAGTTCAGCTATAGCAATCATGATGACCAGAATACTCTAGGTATGAACCTTTTAGAGTGAACCTCGCTCAGATATTAACCACACAATGAGGGACCAGGTCCCTCAAGGCCAGTCTCAAGCAATAGAACAATAAAGCATTTAGAATGTGCTGTAAATTTAAAGGTAATGCAAGAAAGTAAGAACACAAGATTTTTACGTGGAAACTCAGGATGGAAAAAACCACAACTTTTCCTCACAAGCACCAAGAAAATCCACTATAATCAACCTCCTGATTACAGTCTAGATTTCATCCTACCTCTAGGTTTCTTTCGCTAGTAGTAACTCTACTATAAGCTCATCTTGGTAACTCTACCGAGTATTCTCTCTACTAATTAACTCTAATCAGCAACAATGCTTAGATAACTCTACCTAAGCAGCTCTCTCAAAAAGAAAACACTACTTCTATAACATGGATAGTTTGGTTACAAATTAGTACACACTCAATAACAAGTTCAATTTAAGCACTCATAAAGTAGGAAACTTGAGGAGTGATGAAATGGGGTTTTGCTGCCTCTCTTTCCACTCTTTAGAAATTGCAAAAACCATTTGATGAAGAGGCTTCTATTTTCTTTTATAGCTGAGTGATGATTAAGGCTGAAATATCATTGGACTAGTTGTCCAAGTCAGTACGAAATAGCACCTGCAAATTTGTTACGCAAGAAGACAAAACTGTGCAGATACCGTGTACCAGTTGTACTGTATGTTGCACATTCAGGGACCTGATCCCTTGCAATTTAGCTGTTCATTATCAAAACTACATATAGCAAAGAGTAAGTAAATATTACTATATTATTGTCTGTTTTTTTTTCTTAGAAAATAAGTTGATTGTTAAATATTTTTAACTCAGTACAATCTAATACGTTTAATTAATAAAATCATAATTATAATTTAATCACGTATACTTGTTATAAGTAGAAATACGACATCTATATTTGATAGTGCAAATTAAACTGGTAAATAAAACAAATTTTTCGTACTATAATGAATGCTTGTAAAGTCGTTCTTTCTCTTGATCAAATATATAATTTATTTATATTTATAAGTTGCTCAAAATATTCTCTCTCAATGTAGGGCATTAATTGGACAAGATCCCCTTGCATCAAATGACCCTATTTTTTCTTGCAGGTACAAATATTGTATATTCGAAGGTAGTAAAACTAGCTATTTTATTTAAATTTGTCTTTTCAAATTGTAACATTGACAAAATGCTTGTAAGAATATTAAATACTCAAAAGTGTGCTTTTTATCTTTGACTTAAAACATAGCAAAGTTGCCTAAAGATGATCTTATATCACGTGAAACATTAACAAAGTGCTAGTGAATATATAAATTATACTCATAAATGTTCATCGTATTTTTCTTTTAAACCAGAAATATATAATGATACTAATAATAATAAATTAGTAATTAAGTATGAGGTCATTTCCACTGTGAACCATTTCTTTGATACTCAAGTTGTTCAAGCTTTTAACCAAAAAAAAAAATTGTTCAAGACTCCAAATTGTGCAGTGGTAATCCTGGTTCCAAAAATCCAAGCCCCTACCACAGTTAAAGATTATAGACCTACTGCTTGTTGCTCTATTGTGTATAAGTTGATTGTTGCGATCATCACAAGTAGGCTCCAAAATGCCATGGAAACCTTTATTAATGAAGCTCAATCTGGTTTTACCTGGTAGAAGAATAGGAGATGGTATCATCATGGCAAACTTATCAAAGGCTACAACAGAAAACACATCTTCCCTAGATGCATGATTAAAGTGGATCTCCAGAAGGCATATAATTCTGTTGAATGGATATATTTACATCAAATCTTGGTTGCTCTGGGATTCCTTTATGCATGCAAACAATTTTCTATAGCATTGTGATCCAAAGTGAACCTAGTGAACCTTTTCCAGCAGTTAAAGGACTAAGATAGGGTGACCCTCTCTCACCCTTATTATTTGCATTAGCAATGAAATATCTGAGTAGAACATTATCACAGTTGAAGATGGGTAAAGACTTTCACTATCAGACAAGATGTGCCAAACTAGGCATCACTCATTTATGTTTTGCAGATGATCTTTTAATGTTTGCTAAGGGCGAAACCCAAACAGTGTATTCAGATGATCTTTTAATGTTTGCTAAGGGTGAAGCCCAAACAGTGTGTGCAGTACAAGAAGCTTCTAAGAAATCCATTCAAGTCTATGGACTACAAGCAAACCTTGGGAAGAGTTTTGTATACTTTGGTGGAGTGTCTCAGCAACAACAAGATCAGATCTTGCAGCTATTAGGCTACTCCAAAGGTGAACTCCCATTCAAATACCTTTGAGTTCCTTTATCCATTAAAAAGATGTCACCGGTATAGTGGAGCCCATTGATAGATAAAATACTTGCAAGAATTTTATCCTGAACAAAAAAAACACCTATCATATGTAGGAAGGCTCCAATTAATTCAATCTGTTTTGACTGGCATAAAAACATATTGGTCTCAACTGCTTACTATACCAACCAAGGTGCTAAAAGTCATTGAAAGCTACTATAGAAGTTACTTGTAGTCTGGAGTCAATGTAGTTACAAAAAAATCCTTAATTGTTCGGGATAAGTTGTGTGCTTCAAAAAGTGTAGGAAGTTTGAACATCCTCAACATAGCAAAGTGGAACAAAGATACAATCACTAAGTTATGTTGGGACTTGGCAGCCAAGAAATTCACGTTTTGGATTAAATAGATTCATATATATTACATCAAAGGGACTTCTTTTCATCTGGTTGTTCCAAAATAGGCAGTATGGTTGATTAGGAAAATCTTTGATACCAGAGGTACCCTCCTAGCATCTCAAAGGAGGTTAAACTCTAAGAAGAAGATTATAAGGCAACTGTATCACTAGTTACTAGGAAAAGGAGATAGAATAAGCTAATAGAATAAGATGGAAGGGGATGATGTTTCAAAATTATGCTAGACCAAAGGCCCTCATAACTCTATGGCTACACATACAAAGTAAGTTGTTAACCACAAACAGACTAGCTAAATAGGGCATTGAAGTTGACTCAACATGTGTGTTTTATCAGCAAGAGGATGAAACAAACTTTCATCTATTCAATACATGTAGCTCTATCAAGGATATTTGGAACAACATTCTAGCATGGCTGCAGAAGATAGAACTTGTGCTGACAACATGGCCTATGCAATTGGAGTGGACCATCCTGCAGGCAAAAGGGAAAACACCTTGAGCTCTTTTATTTAAATTGGCTTACATTGAGTTTGTGTATGGTTGGAGCGTAATCAAAGAGTATTTGAGAAAAAAAGCGAATTGTTGAGCAAGTGATTAGAGAAATAGTGTATTCTTGCTGTGTACGAGCACCACCTAGATTTAAAGTGTTAACCCATAGATGTGTTGTATGCCCCTAGGCAGTGGCAGTTTAGTAGATTGGAGTAGTATATGGCTGAGTTATAAACCTCTACAGTTTTGTAATTCTCTACTTGGTGATTAATGATATATTAGTTACCAAAATAGATAATGAATTAAAAAGAATAAAAGTTACTCTCTA
This sequence comes from Capsicum annuum, assembly GCF_002878395.1. Taxonomy (NCBI): domain Eukaryota; kingdom Viridiplantae; phylum Streptophyta; class Magnoliopsida; order Solanales; family Solanaceae; genus Capsicum; species Capsicum annuum. Next base: position 54,663,895 of record NC_061119.1, on the reverse strand, counting down.
GGGTCGCATCGCAATACTACCGTATTTCATATGTTAGATAGTTGTCATTACGAAGGAAAATATTTTTTAATGAACTGAAGTAACTCTTTTTACATTAAATATGTGATTGAACACCCTTATGTATAGTATTAGAAAGCCTAATTTAACTTGAAAACAAAAACATATTCCTATATTATTTAGGAGAAACAAATCCTAGCTAGACATAAATAAAATGAATACCAAATTCTAAATAAATTTAATTTTCTACTTCAATTTTAAATTATTATTTCCAACAATTCATCATCTTTACTTCCTTAAAAGGATTAATTTTTAGTGGAACTTGTATGCCCTTAACACATTTTACTTATTTCCTCCGTTTCAAAAAGAATAACATACTTTTCTTTTTAATCAGTTTCAAAAAGAATAACCTCTTTCCTTTTTGGAAATATTTTTATTTCAACTTTTCACATGACATGTTTAGGACCACTAGATTAAAGGGTATTTTGATACATTTGACACAACTTTAATTTAAGGCCACAAGATTCAAAAGTCTTCTTTATTTTTTTAAACTTTGTGTCAAGTCAAAGTAGATATTTTTTTGAAATAGAGAGAGTATTTCTTTTCAAACCTACAAATCACATCCCGTCTTCTCTCCTCCCAATGATCATTGCATAGTCAATGCATTGAATGCTAAAGTGACAGATGGAATTAGAAGAATAATGATATGCATCAAATACTAGAGCACATATGGAATCACTTATGGAAATAGAACAATCTATATATTACTAATAAGAGAGGACAAATCCTCTATATTAAGCCATGTGGCAGCATAATAAAACATCATGTGGCAGTTTAGGATAACAAGTAGTTAAATTAGTTATAATCAGTTACCTATTTTTTAATTTTACTTTTTAATTTTTCTTAGAAAATTCAAATCTTGACAATAAGTTAATTAATATTTGCAGTTTTTTAAATAGATAACTACATTTTAAATAAATTTTAAGAAAATATTATTTAATTAAGAAATAAGTTGAAGCATCTAAAAATTTTCAATTTGACAAGATAAAACAAATACAAAAATAAAAAATAAATGAAAATGCATAATCAAAACTACCCATTCTGTTTTTGATTTAAATGTCCCCGCATCAATTTACACTTTTTCTAAAGTTTACCTCTTTTCTTGCATCCAATTATAACTTCCTTATTGTGTTCTCCATTAAAATCCTAAATTTTATACACTCGGCAGTGCAATCTTCCAAAGAAATTAAAAATTTTCCTTCAAATTCATGATTTTTCATTTTTTTTTTTCTTAATAGATACTTCCATGACAATTAATTTAAAGCGGAGTTGTATAAAAATAAGATCCAAAAGAATTAACTATTTTCACCCATGGGTAAACATAACTTTTTCCCCTTTTCATGAATAATTTATTTATGATAGTTCCATGAATTTGTCGTGTGATCTGAATATATTTAATTGTACTCTCTCAATTTATTAGTTTTATCTCTAATTTCTTTCAAAAACTATTTTCTCATGAATATGCATAAAATTTTTGGCATTTATGGGTCACAAGATAGAATTGGGATCAATTGCCTTATTTTTTGTTCTATTTGTTTTGAAATTTTAATTTACATTCCGATTTGGTAATTCTTCTTAACTACTCCATTTGTTACTTCATATCAGGGATTTCAAGTTTTGAGATTATAGTTGGTAAAGTTTTCTTCTTTTTTAAATTGTATGTCATATGATTTTGGAGAAAAGAACTTCTTTTCCCACGAAGATTCTTCATTCCTCATTTGGTTTAATCATAAAGTCACAAATCAAAATTTTAATAGACATTTCGCTAATAACTATTTTCCAGCAGAGTATTTGATAGTCAAGTTTTCAAAATCCTGTTTTCAAATTTCTGCATTTTTCGAATTATCATATAATTTTAAAGTTCTTTTTAACTTAGTGTTGTTATTATTGACTAGTGTGGTTGCATTTGTATTTTACAGTCCTTTTCTTTTCTTTTCAATAATTGGTATTAAAATTGACTTGATAATTTTTGTTTTGCCCCTATCATGTTTCTGATTTAATTTTTTTTGCCTTTTTATTGTTCAAAGAATTTGACATTAACAAAAATGTCATGGTGGATCAATATAAAATTTAGTTTTGGTTACCCCAGTAATCTTCAATAGACTTATTGGTCGAAGTCACGTGTTCACTTAATGTTCAAAAGAATCTTGCAGTCATCACATTCCTTGGATGCTGGAATATTAAATGATTTGAGCTTTAATTTGCTAGATTGATAGTTGATATTTTTGAAATCTCAAATCAAAAATAAATGATTGGCTAAAATTGAGATTCTCATCAATATTGAAAAAGAGAGTCAGAAAATATTTTCTCAAAATTTTCTGGAAAGAACCTCACTAACTCCTCGAGGTAGTGGTAAGGTCTGCATACACTTTCTCCTCCCAAGACTTCACTTGTATGATTTTGCAGGGTATGTTGTTATTATACATATTTTATCAGTTATTGAGTTGGTGAATTGCCTAAGAACTATTTTAGCAATTTTAGAAAAATATTGAAGTAATATGCAAGAAGGTGTACCAATTTTTTCAATTCAGAAGTAGTCATTTTTAAATGATATCTTGTGTTATGCTGAATGAAGATAGTAGAGTTATGTTAGAGATCAATTTATACTATAATGGAGATGTTACGTTTAAGGATTTATTAGTTAGTTTATATGTTCTTTGTTGATAACTAATGGAGTTATTGTATTCTATTTCTTAAAAGTCTCTACTACATGCAATGTTATTAAATTGAATCCTAGATTTTGTAAATGTCACTCTAACGTTGTGTGATGCTGGTGATTTGGTTCAGTCATTATTATTGCTTCTTATTGTTGTCCTACTTGAGTAGTTTAATATTGTTTTCTTATCTATATTCTATATATTATTAATAGGAGAAGATTGAGCCTGCTCAATCAGCGAAGTGGCGTCATCTGAATTAGTCATTTGACATATTACAACTAATATTTATTTTGGTTAGTCATTACTTATTAAATTAACATTCAAAAATTAATTGTAAAAAAGATTTAAAAAACTAAAAGACTTTCAAATATATCAGATCTAACATCTCCACGTTTCCCGCAACATCTTGTTACCACAATGGACAAAAAAATTTATCTTTAAACCCCCCAAAAAATATCTGAACAGTACTAATTTTGAAATTCAAATATACTTAGAAATGGCATATCCACATTGCCCACATCATATGGTTAAGTAACGATCAAAAAGAAAACTGTCTTAACAATACGAATTTTTACTTCAACATTTAAAATTTTAAATTCAAAGTGGGTATAGTTATAGAATACCACAACTTTCGCATAATGTTTCTCTTCAAAACAAATCTTATTGAAAATGTATAAATCAACAATATGATGAAGTTTTTGTTATCATCAAATAATTCATTGAAGGGATCTAAATGAAATTCAAATGTGAGGACATGATGGACAATAATTGGGTTGGTTTTCGACAACTCTTTTACTTGTGCTTTTTCAATTGTCTCTTATACCAATTTTCATATAACCAGTATATGAATTTGGAATTGTGAATATCTTCTTTATGAATTGCGAATTTGACACAGAGACAACAACAATTAGGAATTCAATGAAAACGAGTTGCAGTATACAGAGAGGTTGTCTATTAAATATTTTGAGTGTATGCTTGGTAGTTTGATTATTTTCCATAGGAGTTACAGGGAAGCATTAAGAAATTGGTTAATATAGTGTTTATATTTGTTGGTTATATATTGTGTTTGCATTATATCTTCTTTTTTTTTTTACTTTGCTCTCTTAGATTTCAACATTTTACTTGCAGAGGATGTGTATATGATGTTTTAGTATTACTTTTTAGTGCAGTTCGATTTTGGCGTGAATCACCCATTGTAAAGGATAAAGCCTTAAGAGTGATGGATGGTAGTGATGGTATGATCTAATGTTAGCATCTCAGGTAGTTTATGCTTACTTTTTTTTTTCAAACTTTATTTTGCTAATGCAATTGTTGATATTGTTGTAATAAAGAAGGTTTGGATCCATAAATAACCATTGTAATAAGTATCATTGGTAGCATCTCCATGTTTCTTTTTGTTTTTTCGATATCCACTGTTTATATTTTTGACATTAATCTACTTGTCTAAGACAAATTGAATATTAAAATGACAAAAGAAAGCTACATGTAACTCTTTGTTGAAATAAAAGAACGAATATTAACAACTTACACCTGGTAGAAGCAAAGTGGAGAAAAACTTTTTAATTCTTTTTTCATTTTGTGTTTCAATCTGATAAATGTCATGAAAATTTCTTAATTATACTATTTTACCATTGTTTTGGTATTGAAATGCCAAAAGGTAGAATTTTAGGTCTTTTAGTAGTACAAGCATATTACTAATTGATGTATTGGTCATTTTGTGTTCGAATTTTAAATCGCGAAGGTGCTGCTGGATGCTTACGATCAATAGAACACGAAAAAAGTAAATCGAAAAAGGTTATAAGCTTGAGTAGAGTCAACAAAAATTTTATGATGAGCTTGAGAAGAGAGATGCATAGAGTATTGACGTTATGACCTGGTAGAAGTAAAGGAGGGGGAAATTCTTAATTTGTCTTTCACCATTCTATTTTTCATCTAACGAATGTCATGACAATTACTTAATTATATTACTTAACTGTTGTTTTGATATAAATGCATAAAGGATGTGTAATAGCGACATATATTTTCGTTGCATTGGTAACTTCTGGTAAATTTTTCTCCCATTTTTTGTTCTTCATTACACTATTTTCTGGCACTTAATTTCTTAGAGAGTTCATCAATTCTGGTTCAATTCTCATCTCAACGAAGTTTATCTTCAGATATTTAAGTGAAGGTAGATTCTTAAAATCCTAAGTTCATATACATGAATATAATAAGTTGGCATATCTCACAACTGTTGTTTTATATCGATTATGACACCATTTACATCTCTAAACATCAAGTTCTATTATATGCAGATTTGATTTGAACATGTTCTTCAATTCCATCTATTATTTGTTGAGTTCTTCTAGGAGCATTTGAACCAAAAGGGAAGAAATAAGAAGGGCCAGGTATCTCAGGCTTTACCCATTTTACCAATGTGAAACAACAAATTTTTTTGGCATAAGACCTTATATCAATATCATCATATAAATAATTTTGCTTCTTTGGCAAAGCAATAAACAAGATTTCATAGTTACAAATTAATCAGTGAGATTTTTTACTAACACATCTTTAATGTAACATTCTCCTTCTATCACAATGGGAGATAAAATACCAGGTCCTTGAGGATCTGGCATAACAAATTGCTGCAATGTGGAGCTGATTTATGGTGAAAGTGTGCTGAAACTGCACTATAAAAAGTGGTTAGTTTGCTGAATATTCTCTTAGTTATGGTGAGAGTGTTGGAGGATATTAGGAGGTTTATTAATGTCAAACCTATGAGGAACCAACTTTTTCTTAGCAGTGTTAGTTATTTTTGTCATTACTTGATAGGACCATATTTGTTAAACCAATATTGAGTTGAGATACTTCAAGTTGACTATAAGTTTTTACCTTCTTTCGAAGTATAGTTACTTATAAAGAATGCAGATTGATACAATGGAGCATCCATTACAACAGACAAGTTGCATTCTTAATTATTCTAGGACTGAAGTTCCTATATCTATCCACATTCAACTAGCTGTTGGAAAGTTGACTATCTACTATTTGTTACATGCTTTTACCGATGAATATGAGAGAGAGTTTGAAAATGCATTATCTCATTACTCGAAGAATTTGTGAGAAAGCAGATTCTAAAAGCTAAAAAAGCCAAGAATACTAGATTATCAGATTCAAAGGTAGCAACAAGATATCTGTCACGACAAAGGCATGGGGGTTTTATAAAAGTATTCTCTTATGTAAGTCAAGCCACTTCCATTTCTCTTATTACGTACGGATAAATCTCTTAATTCATGACAATTAACTTATATTTTCGCATTATAATATCACATAAGTTAATCCCTAACCAACTCATTTAAAATGCAAAAATTAAAGACCAACCAATTTGAAGAGCAAATCATGCAACTAAATTTAATTTATTTAACTTAATGAAAATTTTGCGCGTCGAGCTGGGTACTATACTAGTAACATTAATAACATTATGTGCCGAACACAAGAGCGACGATGAAATTAGAAGAGTAAAAGTTATTCACACTCGTAAGATTAACGTGTTTTTTTTATTAGGGTCACGATTATTTATTACCTTTTCTTATTGATTGTTCTTCTTAGTAAAATTAGTAAGTTCCAGGTGCACCCGTTTGTCTTATACTATAAGCATATGATTGTCTATTAATTACAATCGATTTTTTTCCACGTGAGCATATGTATATTTAGAGCAACAAATTCAACCTAATCACTTTATTCGATGCAGAAAATATATATTAACCAACCAATGATTATGCTTATGTATACAAACTAACTAATTATGTTATTTATATAAATATTCTATATTAATTTTCATTTTATTTTGACATGTTTTATTCTATTACTCAAAGTTAAGGATCATTAAGATTTCAAATGTCATCCAAATTTCACACTTCCTTTGTACATTTTTTTCCCAACCACTTAGAATTGTGTTTATACCATAACATAAGTATCAACTAAAAATACTCCAAGCAAACACAAACATAAATGTAGCAACATTAATCCTAACTCATTGGTGTTGTAGATATGAATCATTTGAGCCCCATCAATTTTGAGGAATGTTAGATATTTTCAAGAATTTTTTTATGAATTGATGTTTATCTTGAAGATCTACGTAAAAAATAATCAAATCACAGAAACTACTTGCACCGCTTGTTATATATTCATTCATAATAGTTTAGTACAATGAAATATTATAATTATTGTATTTATGCGATTCAAAACTATATAAATTTAAAATGCTTTTAAATATGTACACCCAGAGTACTAGATTTTAACATATATCATAACACATTGGTAAGAAAAATAAATACAGTAATTTCTATATCTATCCACTTACAACTTGTTTGAGTGGTAGGTACTTATCATTTCATATTTTATTATATTATTAAATAGATTATATTATTTTATGTAGTTCCATATTATTATACATTAAAAATTTGAAGATAACCTATAATTACTATATATATATATATAATTATAATTTTTATTATTATTATTATGTAATAAGGGAGAATTCAAAGATTTGGTAGTACTTAGTTGAATTTCAACTAATATTAATCCAAATATTTTGTCATCTTTAGTTAGATTGCAACTAATGCCCATCAATTACTTCAAAAGACGACTTCTTCTAAGTCACGGCTTACTAGGCGTAGTCACTAAGACAAAGCCAATAAAAGTAGTACTAACTTCGACTGTATCACCAAAGCTGCACGACTTCTAGCTGGACCGTATAACGGCCATGTGTTTAGCGATTCTAACCGTGAAAAGAGGCGCCCGTATAATGGTTCTATAGGAGAAATATGATGCGTAGCAGGCAATAATTTAGCATGGACAATGAATGTTTATTATAAACAGTAGAGCTTGCATCAAATTGAATACAAATCCTACCATTTGAATTTTGAGTCACATGTGATAATTCACTATTAGTTAAATCATAAGTGACTTGATTCGGAGATATAACTGAGTTTAATTATTCCATATTAATTTGTTTTACCCCTTTTTTATATTATCCTTGATTTAATTCAATATTACTTCACTTGTCATCATATTATATAATAACTAATAACACATTTTGAGATGTTTTACAATATCTTGATTTGATTTCCTCTCTCCCTCACCCCCCAACCACCACCACCACCACCACTACCACACACATCCACATCTTTCTCTTTTGTGTTATATATAATGATGTTTAGTCACTAATTTTGATTAATAAGTATATGTCACTTGTACTTATTTTATTTTAAAATTTTTGTCAATAAATAATAATCTTAAAACATATAATGATTCACATTACTTTACTGTTATATTATAATAGAGAACATTCAATTTTTGTGGGCTTCACATGAATTTAGAATATCCATTTTATCCTAAATTAAATTTTAAAGGCCTTGGAAGATCTCACCCATTTTTGTAAATGTAAATAATTATATTGACATTTAAAATGCTATACAAAATATAATGAGACATAGAAAAAGTGATAGTGACACCATAAACGATCTATTTATCCAATTTGATTAAAAAAAATTTTGATGATTTCTTTTATATGAAAAAAAAATAAAAATAAGAGAGAACACCCAACTTTTTTAAATCTATTTTATCCCTAATTAAAGTTTTAATAATCTTGTAAGACTTCACCCATTGAAAAAACATCTACAAAAGTATTTTACAAAATCAGACTTTCAACTATTTAATTTAAATGTTATCTTTATTTATAAATTAACTTTATTGATGTAATCATACAATAATTTGTAGCATCAAATATTTTTTATATTACTTAGATATTGTATTTCTTAAAAATAAAACGGGTTAGTTAATAGATTTAATTGAGAAAAAGATAGTGAAGTTAATTCAACATAAGACAACAATCATTTTAGATTGTTAAAAACTTCATTTAAAAAAAATCAGTAAAATGAAAAAAAAGAACAATTTTAGTGCATGCATTTGTTTGAAACTTAAAAGAAAGTCTAAAATATACTCTAAGAAAAATATTGTTATTTAACTTACAAAAACTTTTTCGTTCCTTCATTTTAACTTGTTTGTCTGATTTTGACTTAGCCCGAAGTTTATACGCGTGATGAAGATTTTTGAATTTTGTGATCTTAAACTGAAGAGATATGTGGAAAGAATCAAAATATTCTTTAATCTTGTGGTCTTAAATATGTCATATTGAAAGATAAATGAAGTAGCCGTTTGGCCATAGAAATTTTTTACTTTTTTCCGAAAAATTATTTCATTTTAGTGAAAAAGTGAAAACATGCTACGTTTGGCCATGAATTTTCCAACTCAAATTTCGAAAAATTATTTGGAAAAGTGAAAACAAGTTTTACTTGTTTTCACTTTTTTCCACTCATATTTCTCTCACAAAATTTTAAAAACAACTTTAATTTATATTCATGGTCAAACACAACTCCAACTCCAACTTCAACTCCGAAAAAAGTAATTTTCATGGCCAAACGGGGCCTAAAAGAGTCTGAAAAAAGGAAAGAGATATTCTTTTTTAAACGAACTAAAAAAAAGGAATAGGACACAAGAAATTGAAATAGCATGGCGATACATTTATACAAAGCTTCTACCCCAAGCACACACCATGAAATCGTAGACAGTCAAGTGAAATTGAATCCATGAAATAATTTGATCTATGAACAAACACATATATGATTTAAGATTTTAAAAATATTGAGAAACTATCGAACTACTTTCAACTAATACTATATAATGTTACAAAAACAAACAAAAAACAAGAGCAGCAAAAAATAAAATAAAAATATAAATATAAAATTAATGTAGTTTGGGTCTGGGCTATGCATGAGCCAAATGACACTGGTATGGTAAGGTAGGGTAAAGAATAAAGTAGAATTATCTACAATCTATAATCTATATCTATATCTATAATATATTAAAAGTGTGAAGATCCTTAGAAAAGTGATTTGAACTTTTTATCCTTTATTAAAAGACTTTCCTTTAGACAAAATTGTCTTTTCACTATTTTCTTCAATTTATTATTTAATTATTTTTATTGGATTAACTAGACTCCCAAAATATATGTGACTCCTAAAACATATGGAAGGAGAATTAATTAATATTTTTTTGTACTAATCAATTAGAAAAATACTCTTAAAATAGGATAAAAAAATACTCCTAAAATAGAACTCTATTAAAGAAATACTTCTATAAATATTGAGGTGCACAAGATATTATTTTTAGGACAAGTAAAAAGAAAACTATGTCAGTAGGGGTATATAAATTCAATCTGGTTGGACATTTCTTTTCTTCCCCTTTATATTTTTAATAAGGAAAGGTTATACTATAAATATTTAATTAATTTTCAACTCTTAAATATTAAAAATAGTGAAAAGATAATTTTATTTAAAATGAAAACTTTTAGTGGAGGGCAAAAAGTTCAAACAATATTTGTAAGGTTCTTCAAATTTTTAATAAAATTAGTTTAGGAGTACGAGCTTCGCACGTGTATCTCACTTTAATGAGTTCAAACGTTACACTAAATAGGATATTTGTTTAAATAATAAACATGAATACAATAATTAAATTCAATATCTTTTGATATGTAAAGATGGAGAATTCATTTATTAAACCTAACCTTTACCAACCACCAGAGTTGACATAGTGGTTCAGCGCTATGTCCCTTAAACAAGAGGTCGGGGGTTCGATCCCCGCCTTTGGCGAATGGAACAAATTTTGTGTCCAGTTTTCTACCGCAAAATACGCTGACCGAGGAACAGAGGATTAATCTCACGGCTACCGGCTGCGGGGATACCTTGGGAAACCAAAAAAAAAAAAAAACTAACCTTTACCAAAAATATTTTAAAAGTCGATCGACATTCATCTACCACCTGTAAACTGTAATAAAATAATATAATGATAGAGATATCAAAATAATACAATTAAATCAAAACAAATATTGTATTTTAACTAAGAACACAATACAATATAATAGATGAACTAAGAACGCAATACAATATAATAGATAACAATTACTCAAACAGAGCCAACCATTTTTCATTGTTAAATAATTTAAGCTAATCATAAATTTGGAGTTGAATTTGTTAGAAATTGATTATCAATCCAAATACATAATTGACAACATAACAATAAAGTGAGTTGCACAAAAATTAAACCAAAAAAATGAAAACATTAAGAGGAGAAAGTAACTATTTCTACGTACCTCTTATTCACGTAATTTAATCACCACACAAAACAACTTCTTTTATTGAAGGAGTATTCATAAACCAAAAAAGAATATGATTTTTAACTCCCGCATGTTTGTATTGCCAAAAAACCAATATCTTGGATTTCTACTTTATGTATAATTCTTAGATTGACAAAAATAATGAAAACTTATACTCATACGTTTTTATTTTTTCAAAAATAAGACAATGTTTATTAGGGCTCTTATTATATATCTAGTTTACAAAAATCCTATTATACATCTATTTTGCAAAAAATAATGAGATTTTTTATTTTTTAAATATAATAAAAATAGTAAATGATAATTTTGTCTAAAGAATTGTCTTTTAATGAAGGGTCAAAAGTTCAAATAATTTTTCTAAGGGTCTTCACACTTTTAATATATTATAGATTATAGATATAGATATAGATATAGATATAGATATAGATATAAATTATAGATTATAGATATAGATATAGATATAGATTATAGATATAGATTATAGATTATAGATATAGATTATGTACAAAAAGAATAAAATGATTACAATAGCAATGATGCTAAAATAAATTTATATATATTCAAATGATGTAAAAATATTACATATCAAACATGTAATTGCATTGTTTTTTATATCTCTGTTTTGAGAATTTTTTTGGTGTAAATTCAAGGTAAAGTTTAGTTGCATTATTTTGATATCTCTATTGTCGTATTATTTTGTTATAGTTTACAGGTGGTAGATGAGTGTCAGACGGCTTTGAGAAAATTTTTGTGTAAAGACTAATTTAATTATATTATTTTGATGTCTCTATCATCGTATTATTTTATTGCAGTTTACAGATGGTAGATGAATGTCGATCATCTTTGAGAATTTTTTCTTGTAAATGTTAGGTTTAATTAAATAAATTCTCCAAAAGATGTTGAATTTAATTAGTTTATTCATCTTTATTATTTAAACAAATATCCTATTTAGTGTAACGTTTGAACACCTAAACTAGTTAAATAATAAATAAAAGCAAAATAAAAAAGAAAATGAGATAACAATGCGACAGTACCAATCAGTCGTTGTATAAAATAAGACTTTTCTTTATTACACAATGATGGATTTAACGATATCATATATTAAAAAGTTTAAGTAATAATCATAACAAATACTCATTTGGTTTCATTTGGTTTGTCTAACTTTCCCTTTTAGTCCACTTACAGAAGAATGTATTTTTCTTTTTTGATAACTTTTTAATTTCAACTTTCTACCCTTACATGTTTAAAATCACAAGATCAGAGGACATTTTGGTGTATTCCACGTATCTTCAGTTTAAAGCTACAAGATTCACTCTCTCAAACCTTCATATTAAGTCAGAATTAGAAAAACACTTTTTTCACTTCAAATTATAGAGATAAATTCAAAAAACAACTTTAATTTATATTAATGAACAAAGAAAATCCTAATTTTCAATGTTCTTCTTTCACTTTGAAAATCAATTTTTTTTTTTTCAAATTTCATAACTAAAACATTGTCAAATGCCTACTAAAAATAACAACACAATAGATAACAACCATCTAAACAAGTAAAACTATTATTTTTTCCATTCACAACTTTACTTTTCAAATATTATTTTTTAGTTTAAAATAAAACACTAATTTTTTTTTCAATCAGATACTCCCTCCGTTTTGGAATAAGTGAATTCTTGAGGTATTTATTGGTATTTCAAAATAAGTGAATCATTGAATTTTTTTTCAAATTTACCCTTATGATTTGACAACTAATTAACTTTTGAAAAGGTATTACAAGATCAATTTTTTATTTTTTGGGGTAAAAATAAAAAATTATGTTAAATTTATATCTTTAATATTTTTTTCTTAATCTGTGTGCTAAAATTCAATAATTTATTTATTATAAAATGAAGGGAGTATCACAATAAAACATGACCTAATGCACACTCCTACGTACAATAGGTAAAAACCATCCAAGCAAAAGTTAAAACAAAATTAATTAGTTTTCCTCTTTTTTGAAAAAGAAAAAGAAAATCTTCCCCATCAGTCTTTAAATACCCCAAACTCCCTAACAGCCCATCCATGTATCATAACATCACCCTAAAAAGCCCCAACCTCCCCGGTGCGGCTCTTTTTTTCGTAGCTAATCCCTCTCCTGCTCCTATATTACTCTCTCTCTATATATATAGAATAGATCACATGTGTACGTACTAAACATACGTCTTCTTTCCACCATCTCTCTCTACTTCCAATTCCTCGCAATCGGGTGCTCTATGGATTGAACCATCAATAAATCTCTCTTGATCTCTCTCGCTCTAACAACCACCGTACCTTCTTTCTCTCTCTACGATTTTCCAAGTTTGAAATCATAGAAAAAGGGAAAAAATTCTAGTTAGTTGTAGGGTTTTCCAGTTCCGCTGTACGGTGAAGCGTGAATTTACTATTTATTCGTCCGCTCCTGCAATTCGTTTGATTTTACCTCAAGGTTTGAATTCTTTTTCTTCTTCTGATTCTTCTTATTTTTCTTTTGTTTAAAAGTTAATTTGAGTTTAATTTTTTTAAAAATTTGATAAGCAATTCTAATTTATTTTCATGACATTTGTTAATGGCTTAATTTAGAGTTTCGGAGCTAGGTTATTGTACTTTTTAGGGTTTAATTGTTATGTTCTTTGCAGTTGGGTGCATTGAGTTAGTGGTAAATTGATTTTGACTTTTTTTTGGCTGTGGAAAGTTTAGTTGTTCGAGTAACAGACTGAATTCTGTTTCTTCTTCGTCTGTTTTTTTGATAAGCAATTCGAGTTTATTTAAAAAAAAAATTATTTGCTCCTGAGTTTTGGATGACATTGTTATTGGCTTAATTTAGTTTGGAGCTAGGTATTATTTTTTAGGGTTCAATTGTTATGTTTTGATTTTGATTTTTTTTTTTACTTTTGAAAGTTTAGTTTTTCAAGTGCCTATACTGATGTTTGGTGATGATAACTCTTTTTTTTTTGGCTGGCGATATATATTTGGGGAACACGTGCTGTTTTTTTTCTTTTTTGGGGTTAAGGTCATTTCAGACAGGAGCCTTGGCGTAGCTGGTAAAGTTAGTTGTTATGTAACTTGGAGGTCTCGGGTTTAAACCGTGGAAACAATCTCTTGCAGAAATGCAGGGCAAGGTTGCGTAGTGTAGTGTAGATCCTTGTGATCCAGCCCTTTCCCGTACCTGGCGTATAGTGGTAGCTCTAGTGCACCAGGCTGCTCTATTGATTAAGGTCAATTCGAATCATTTTATCTGTTTTTTCTGTTCTTGCTCTTTTGGATGATGTCACGCATGACGATTCAGTTGTTTTTGTTTCTTTGCACTTTTCTGGGTAAACTAATTGTATATCTTTTAAAAATTTTAGTGTTTGCACTAATTGAGACTGAGCTTCGTAATGATATCGTTTTTTTGGGCTGCATTGTTCCGATTTCCTTGGAGAGCACGTCATGTTTGTCGTTTGCTGTTCGAATGTCTTACTCTGGGTTTAAATTGGGCTTTTACCAGGGTGTCGAAATAGAATTAGTCTGTTACACTTTGTGGTTCCATTGGAGTCAGTGTACAGGAGCGTTCGTTATCAACCTGATGACATAGTTCACATGTCATTTTTTACTTGGAGTATGGTGTTATACTTGTGGTGGTCAGTTTTGTTGTTGGAAGCTTTCTCCTTGGGGATTTGGTACTCAAAGCAAAATGTGCGTGGTTAAACTGGAATTGTTAGACATGGAAAATCCGTTAAGAACCTATGTTCTAGTCCCAATTTTGTTTTGCAGTATCTGGCTAGGTACAGAGTTTAGACTAAGAGTGTCTTCCATACCAAATTCTTTGTTTTTTAATCTAGCGGAACCTACAATATGTCATTTCCATGGTAAAATAGGATTGTAAAAATTAAATAGATGTTAAATAAAGTACGATGCCAATCTTCTTTAGATAGACTATAAGAATTGTTCCAATCACAATTGTGGCGGAGGGGGAGTATTAAACATTTGTATGAAGATTTAATTTAACCAGTTAGAATCAAATTGTAGTGAATTTGATTGTAGTCCTGTGATGATTTTCATGTTATAGGAAGTTATTCTTTCTATGCCAAAATGCAATCGTCCTTTCAGTAACTTGGTTATTATACCTAATACTGTTGATCCTTTGAATGTAATGGTGATAGCTTATCGTTCCTGAACACAGGGGAGTTAGCTCTATAGATTATGTACTAGTATGTTCAACTAACCTAGGTTTTGAACAACTCTCTCTGCGTGCTTTGTCATTGATACAGTCTGAATTTGCATTTAATCGTACTCGTTTTCCACATTATTCAACTCCTTTTGCAGTAGGGTCCAAAGAAGCCTTTGACCCAACAGGTTCTTTGATGCCCTATGTTGCCAGTGACATCTTACCAATCTTGGTTTCCATTCGATCAATATCAGAAAATGATACTTGTATCCATCACTTACTATTGATACTTCGCTCGGACAATTCCGACCATCTTCCCCTATTTTGATTCTTGCCCACTTGAGATGGTTCCTGAGTTCAGTTTTACCTTCAGTAGCCACCCATCCACTGCATAAATTTCCAATTTCAATGAAAACCTTTTGCGACCAGAGGTGAAGCAGGATCCTACTGCTCTCATCAATCTTCTGGGAAGCTGGTAATCCTTATTGTCTTCCATCTCCACTCTTTCCGCAGAATTGTTATGTCATGCCCCTGTTTGGGAACTCAAAGAAGAACATATTCCCGTCCATATCATAAATTTGGCCCCAAAGACAGGCGTCCAAGAGATGGAAGTCCATTTCTTTATATTCAATAATGTGATTTTTTCCGACTTCTCCTCGTCAAATTTTCAGATGGCACACTTGTTAAGTAAGACCCTTTCCTTTCTTCCAGATGCCTATGTAATTTAGATACAACATACCCAGCGTAGTACAAGTGCTGTCTGAGGAACCGATATAATACAGATGTCTCCACTATTTGTATAGAATGTAGATTCCTTGAAGTGTTTGATTGCGATTTACTCTCTCAGCTTTGGCACGAGGGTAATCATAAATGCTGTGTGGCTCAATATTCAGTTGATTGTGGCATTTAATGAACCTTTCAATCTTAAAGACTATTTCGTTCCATCCCCCATTCACTGCTATCGCAGGACTTATTATTACAGGCCTATCTTTCCCCTGAAGCGAAAGGATGCTCATGTACCTATCATATACATTAGACTTCCTAGTGCAGAAAAACTCTGGTAGCTTCTCCTGTGTTTTTCATCTATTGATCGAATTTGTCTTTTCTTTCAATGCCTCTATGTTTCTTTGCTCTCTAGCTGTCTGGCCCTATAAAGGGTTGTATTTTATCGTTCTAGTCAACTATTATTCTGTTTCTTATCATCTAGACTCCAGCATTTTCCTGTCGTTTTAGGTAGGTTTTGTATTTCTTTGGTATCCAAATTTATGATGTTTGCTTGGTTCGTTAAGTTTTAACATTTGGATGATGCATTGAGATTTGAATATATTCAGCCTTTTTCAATTGTCATACAAGGGCATTAGTTTATTTTTGATCTGAACAATTCGATGTCAACTCTTGTTTGTTGTAGGAACAGAACTATAAATTGCTTACAGGCACCTTGACATATGCTTTGTATTGAGACTTGAATCATCAGCATGGATCTGAATGCCTTGCCACAGCCAGAGGACGATGATGAGATTTTTGGACAACAATTAGAAGATCAAGAACCTATTATATTACATAGTGACGAGCGTGCAGATTATGTCACAAGTGCTGTAGAGATTTCACGTCGCGTACGTCTCTGTTCCTACTACTCGCTATATCAACTATTGAGCTGTACTACTACTTGAACTTGCTCATTTTATTGAATATTTCTGCTTTGCTCTTTGTTTGATACATGTCTCTTTTATATTGGCTGTTTCTTTGCTGCTTGTCTTCGGCAGAGTAATAACCAGTAGAAAGCTTTGTGTGGTGTTTCGATCATTTTTCAATCAAGTAAACTAAACTTTCATTAAATCAGATCCAAAGGATGTAATTGATTGCAAAAGAGTATCCTGAATGTTGAAATCCCCTAATTACTCATGGAGCTTACGGAGTCTAATAAATCTAAAGAGGTATTTATAGCAAAATGTTTTCTCCAAGAACACAGATTAGTTTGTTTATTTTTCGTCCTGTAATCCAAATCCTCCTTTTTTCTTTTCCATTTTAGCCAGCAGGCAGTTTTGGGTCATCAAATGGTAGGGGAAATTGGAAGTCCATAGGAGGTTAATTCAGCATTGTTGTTGGTAATCTGGCTATCTCCAAGTCAGCTATCTGACTGATCTAATTTGAACTATTTTTGGTTTCACACTTTGTAACTCTTATCTCTCTCCTCTGTCAAAAGGGGGAGAAATTAAAAGAAATAGAACTTGCTTCTTTGTCACTTCATTCTTAGATAGTGGAAAGGGATAGAGGACATGGGAGTAAGTGCCCATAGATAGGGAATGGTCTTGTGAATCTTATTATTGTGGAGACGACTTCATTTTCAATTTTTAATTTATATTTTTCTAATTTCCTATCTTTTACCAGTCAAAAAGTTATTTTCTAGTCTGCTTGCCCTATTTCTAAATGCCGTTTGTTTTAGGAGCGGGAGGAAAGGATTCAAAGACTTAAAAGACAACATCCAGATGATAGGCCAGCATATCCATCTCAACCACGAATGCGGGATGAGATCTTTCAGACAAAGAGACAGAAGCCCAGCAGCAGACTTCCTCCAGGTTATTGTTTTTTTTTGTGCACTCTCTCTCTCTCTATATATATATATATTGTGTGTTACTTTATCTCTTTTGCCGTGTGTGTATGAATTGTTGAAGTAGCAATTGATTACTGCTTCCTTCTGTGTAGTCCATCTTTCGTTTTGTTCTTGCCATCTAAGTGTAACTCTAGGTTGCACTAAACATTACTGTGTCTTCTTTGACTATTTTCTTGGCACAGGTTCTTGTTTCTCTCCTTTTTTCCCTTCCTTACTGCTCATAGTTCAATTACATCATTTATCTTTTGGATTTGTCATGCAGGTTGGTTGGATTGTCCTGCATTTGGACAGGAGATAGGTTGTATTATTCCTTCAAAGGTTCCATTGGATGAAACTTTCAACGATTGTGTTCTTCCGGGCAAAAGATACTCGTTTAGGCAAGTCCTCCATCAACAGAGAGTTTTAGGAAGAAAAGTGAGTGTGTTAACCTGAATTTGGGTCCTTATTCATTCTCTTGACGTGGATTTTATCTTAAAAATATTTGATTCCTTACGTGCAGTGATGATCTGCTCCTGTATATGCCTTTACGACACTTTCTTGTTACTGGATTTCAA
This sequence comes from Capsicum annuum, assembly GCF_002878395.1. Lineage (NCBI taxonomy): Eukaryota > Viridiplantae > Streptophyta > Magnoliopsida > Solanales > Solanaceae > Capsicum > Capsicum annuum. The sequence goes on along the minus strand of NC_061119.1, from coordinate 54,645,645 downwards.
TGAAGTAACCTTCAACAATTAAAAGAAAAAGTTTGATTCCTAGATGTTATCACAACAACAACATGCCCAGTAAAATCCCATGAGTGAGGTTTGGGGAGGGTTAAGTGTATGCAGACCTTACCACTACCTTGGGGAGGTAGAGTGCCTGTTTCCGAAGGACCCTCAGCTCAAGTGTAGCAAATCCAGGTACAAAGAAGAGGAGAACAATGAAGAAAATATAACAACTAAACAGGGAAACAATAATCAACCACAAACAATGAAGAAAATATAACAACTAAAAAGGGAAACAATAATCAACCACAAAATAGTGTGATAATCGAAACACAATAAACAACAACAATGATAGATATCATAAGCAGGGATCAGCGCCACCTCAACATCTACAGCTAAACGTAAAGCTACCATACTACGGCTAGTGCACGATAACACTCCTACCCGACTAACCTTCTACTCTAATACGCATCCTCCACGTCGTCCTATCTAAGGTCATGTCATGTCCTAGATGTTATCACGAGGCAGAATTTTATTGCTGTTTGAAGCTTTTCGTGTTCCGTTGTTGGTAATGTTTTTATTTATTGTTTATATCCTGTAGATTCTAATTTTGACATAGATAGCAAGTTGAATCAGTTAACAAGTTGCTGCACATGAATTATGGTCTTAGAGATGTTTTATATCACTGTCTTGGAAATGTTTTATGTCAAAGACGAGGCTTATATTCTATTTTGTTTTGCCTTTTAGTATGATAAAATCATTTGATGCCTCGATAATTTTGGCCTCTTAGGGATCGTTTGGATGGGAAACAAGTTATTCCGGGATTAATTATCCCAAAATTAAATATCCCACCCTTATGGCGGGTTAAAAATAACACTATAATCCCAAGATAACTAATCCCCGGATAAGTTATCCCCTGCATTTTATCCCAACCAAACATGGGATAAGCTCATCCTAAAATTAATTGCAGGTTTAGTTATCCTTTATCCTTTTTACCGTTAATTCATTTGGGTTACTTTCACAATCATTAGATGCCTTATTTGTTCTGAATTTATTTAGGTTACCTTGACAACACAGGATCTTCTAACCTACAACTGACTCATTGTTAATTTCAGCTTGGTATGGTGATTGATCTCACCAATACAACTCGATACTACTCATTGTCAGATTGGAGGAAAGAAGGCATCAAGCATGTAAAGGTTGGTACATGGTAATAAAGTCACAGAAGAGAATAGGTGGTGGGGGAGTAATTTTTCTCTTTTTATAGTTGTTGTCCTGATTTTTACTCTCACATGTGTATCAGATTCAATGCAGAGGCCGTGGTTCTGTACCTGACAGTGAGTCAGTAAATTTATTTGTCTATGAGGTAATTTTATTTTTGGCTCCAGTTTTAGTTGAATTCTGTACCTGAGGATGAGTTTGCATTGCTTATCTAGTAAAAGTACTACAAGTTTGTTTTCTTACCTTTAGCCATCCATGGTTGGATATACGTTGCTACAGATATTATCATATGTAACACTTGGTGCAATTATTAATGTGTGTCGTTTGTCAATCAAGTGGAAATCACCTGTTTGTTTGAAATCTTCTAGGAATAAAAAAGAGAAAAAGCTATTTTGAGAATGGTTGTTTCGGAGCATGTTTTCGTTATTACTTGGTGATAGTCTTGTTTGTGTTATTATTTTGTGTGTTAATACTCTTTTCTAGCCTGTTTTTGTCTTGATCCGGGGGTCTATCGGAAATGGCCTATCTCACTCCTAAGGTAGTGATATGGGCTGCGTACACTTACCCTCCCCCAACCCCAATTTGTGGAATATACTGGGTATGATGATGTTGTTGCTGTTAGGGTAGATGTTATGTAAGTATTTATATTATATTATGAATGTATTCTACTCTTATAAATAAAAAGAATGTATTCCATTATTTCAAGGGGACCCCTGGTTTAATGGTAAGAGTTGTCATCGTGTTACTAAGAGGTCATGTGTTCTCGTGCAGAAATGCAATGTAATTTTGTATACAGCCGATCAGTAGGTTGAATATGGTCCCCTCTCTGGACCTGAACAGTGGAACTTAATGCACTAGGGCTATGCTCTCTTATTAGCAGGAAAAGGGAACATTGTTGGATCCTGCATCTCCTTTTTGGATTATCCCAATTCACATAAGATGTGTTGTGGGGTGGGGGGGTGGGGGGGATACAACGGTAAAAGTTGTGATCCATCCTTCCCTGGACTCCATTTATGGGAGCTTACTGCACTAGGACTGTCCTATCTTATTAATGGGGAAAGGAACATTGTTGGATCCTGCATCTCCTTGGGTCGTCCCAATTCACATACATGGCTTAACCCCCCCCCAACAACAACCACCCACAACCATCAACCCCATGGAGATGATGTTTCAATTGGACCAAGACTCACCTGATTTTTGGAAAGGAAAACAGAGCATCATGAACTTGAGCATCCGTTGTAAGGGTATTTTATTTCCCAATGCGAAAGTTGCAGAGAATATTGTATTGCAATAGAAACTGTATATTGTCAGAATTTGTCTCATATTAAAAAGTACTGTATTTTCACAGAGTATATGAAAGGTGTTCTGTTTACTTCTATTTAGGTTTTCTTAGTATTAAGACTCAACATTGATGAGAAGCATGCTGTCATGTGAGTTTTATTCTGTTCAAGCCTTCTAAGCAAGTAAAGGCTAACTTTATCACATCCTGACTAACTGATCTATGCTATTGAAAGGAATTTGATACTAATATTTATGGCTTGTATCAGGTTTCACAATTTCTTGCCCGTCAGAAACATGCAAAGAAGCATATTCTTGTCCATTGCACACATGGGCATAATCGCACTGGGTTTATGATCGTTCATTATCTTATGCGTACGCTGTCGATATCTGTCAGCCAGGTCAGTAATTTTGCAATGCTACAGCCTTCTTACTTCAAATTTAACCATATATCTTGAGTATATGAATAATCAAAGTATTTTTATCCAGGCAATTAAAATTTTTTCTGATGCTCGTCCTCCTGGGATCTATAAGCCTGACTATATCGATGCCTTATATGCCTTCTATCATGAGAAAAAACCTGAAATGGTTGTTTGTCCTCCAACACCTGAGTGGAAAAGATCTTCTGAGCTTGATTTGAATGGCGATGCTATGCCGGATGACGATGATGATGGAGGTCCTGAGGCTTCTTTGATTGTAAGTGTTTCTGCAAGAGAACTTTCCTCTTTGATATTGTTGGCACATTTGTCATGGTTGAAGTGTTTGGTTTTTCCTTCTCTGTTGAAAGCGTAAACCTTCAATTTCCACTAGTATGGTGTTGAATTTGATTGAATGTGAACAGTAAATGGGTATCATTCTAGTGGCTTTCGACATTAGAACGAGAAAGCCATCCTTTTCTGAAACTTCTACGGTGAGGAAGTAGTGAAACTTTATTTTGAGTGCAACATTAAGCTTGACTATGAAAATTACCAATTTATGACATTCCCAAGTCGTTTTGCCAATGGAGATTGTAAACTCTTGAGTAACGACCTTGCAATACTTGGGATGCAAGGATTGCCTTAGCTTTTTGAAGGCACGATTCTTAGTCAGATGCACTTCCTAGTTTGAGATTACTTGAATTAGGAAGGGCTCGTCCTTAAAGCCACATGCCTGTCGAGGTTAGATAACTTGAGCCGCCTTATATGAGTCTCGTTTTGTTAGCCACGAGACGTTTTTGCCTGATCTTAATTTTAGTATGCCTTTCCTTTTGGTTCGATGAAATTTGTACCATAAAATGTCGATATGTTATTCTCAGAGTTGAGGACCTCTTTTCCTTAGACTCTGCGTTGGCTACGCTTTGATCCCAAACTAGTTTCAGGTCAGGATATGAATCCTTTGTATAATTTGCTTTATTCGACTCAATTTCATTTCAATCTGGAATGATAATTTAAAAAATGATCTCTTGTGCTCCTTTATCTTTCCATTCCCACCCACCAGCCCTTTATGGAGTTAGCGGTTAAAGGTGAACAAGCAGCTAAAATTTAATGCTGAAGAATTTTGGGTCATATCTTCCATTGGTGCCTTACTGTAATGACTAATGATAGAAGTTCCCTAGGATTGTTGTTTCTTGACTGATAAGAATTTCTCCTATGAATCCTGAGAACTATGTACTTTGCATGTTTCTTGTCTTATTTGCATTTGAGTATTTTTGCCTCCATCGTCTGCCAATTTCATCGCCTTTTGTCCTCCACCAATTAAAGAAAAGATGCACCCAAGAAGAAATCTAGTTTTTCTTAAAAGCTTGACAAAGGTGCTAAATAATGCTAGAAGAGATCTAACTTTGTTTAGACTTAGAGCAAGTATAATATTTTCCAGCTTGATGAAGAGTGTTTAGCATGAAAAATGAAAATAATACACATGCTAATGGTGTCATATTTGTTGACCTTCTAGAAAGATAAACCAGGTCCGTCGTCCTTTTTCTCTAATCTTTTGCTGGGGAAAAAGGTATTTTTGGTTTTCTCTTATATTCTATCATCACTCTTTCACCACTTTTCAAAGTTTTGATGATTGAACTTTTTATCAAAATGGTTACTAAATGATTAATTTATAGGACGGCATCTTCATAGGAGATCGAGCGCATGCAGACATTCAACTATATATCTTTTTGATGTTATAGTTGATTCACCTTTTACTGTTTGGAAGTTTATATTCCAAAAACAAACTTGACTGAGAGCCAGAGAAGTGAGCCAAAAAGGTGGGCATGGTGGTGTAGTATACAAGGTGTGGGTAGGGAAAAGAGAGGGAAGAAGGGCAGTGCATCCGGGGGAGGGTGTGTGTGTAAAACGAAGACCGGAGGCTATGCAGATGGAGGGAGAGAGAATTTTGGGGGGGGGGGGGGGGGGGGGGGTGAGGATTGTATTGATGTGAAGGGAGGGGTCTTTTTCGTGAAATCATGTTATTCTTTAACAAGAATGACTAGTACTTGCTTGATGTCGCCTAATCTAGTACTCTATGCCTGTAAACCGGATGTTGCTTTCCATTTGGTCTGTCCAAAAATATGATCCTTCGTGAAATGAGAAGTCTCTGTCCCATCATTCAAACAAATGAAAACTTCTATTACTTCAAACTGTTTGACCTCTTACCAACTAGCTGTTCCACTTTTCACAATCTGAACAATTTTTCTAAAACAGTCCCAGAAAATCAATATAGTAATCTCGTCAAATCCTGCAGGTTCTAGAATATAAATTCAGCATGATAACATAATCAAGGTTACAGATGCTTGTGGTTACATCTTTATACCAACATATGGTTTTGGTCTCTATACTTTTGCAGTGCACTAAGGTTTATTTATTTGACAGAGCTTTTATAATTTCCTCATAACTCATTTCTCCCTTCCAGGACAATCGTGAAGCACAAGTAGTAATGTCAAATGATGACGTTTTGGGAGATGCAATCCCACAAGATCAGCAAAATTATTTACGACAGTTCTGTTATCAAGCACTGAAAATGACCCCAGGGGTAGGAATTTTCAAGTGGTTTGTTTGGTGTCATTATAATTGTTACATAGGAATTTATATATGAAGATTTCTTGTATTGTTTATCCGCATTACTTTTTATTTTCTGTTCTTGCAGTGGACTCACTTTCTATTGTGCAGTTGTGGATTATGTGGACTACTTACTGGAAAATATGGATGTATCTGCTGTTTCAATTCTAATTCATAAATCCGTTTGATGTATTTGCGTTTCAGGGTAGAGGCCCACAATTTCCTGGCTCACATCCAGTCTCTCTTGACAGGTTTGGTTCTAGTCCTTAGTCGGGGAACTTTTAACTTCTTTTTTGTCGGTCTAGTCAGGTGTAACCTTAGGTCTAGCATTTCACGCTTAACCATGCATACAAGATGCCTCTTTTCACCCACAAATTGAAAAGAACAAGGATATTCTCACACTTGGCCTCATCTAAATCAGAATAGAAACTGCGTAAAGTTAATTTATCAACAGGGGAAAAGGTTCTGCATATGCTGATACATGACATTTATCTGCATGTCTTTGATATGTGGAGATGACAGTATTGCTCCTGCACAGCCTTCGCACCGGGGGTAGGGGTGTGTAAAAACCGAACCGACCCGATAAAAATGTTATTGGTTTATTGTTATTGGGTTAACGGTTTTTAATGCTTTTATAAAAAAATTTATTGGTTCGGTTCGATTTTTTCTTATTGAGTTATTTGATAAACCGATAACCCAACAAGAAAATATATTTATAGATGTGACTTATTATATATTTCTTTTAATTTCTCTCTAATTTCTACAAATTAACAAACCTATTATTTCATTTATACAAACTCTTAATTTCTACTAATAATGTTTAGTTCAAACTTGAAGGTTCTTGTAAATTAAAACACATTATGTAGGATTTTTGGTAGCAACTAAGATTTGTTTTTTTTTTCATGTTAGTTACTACTATTTCTATTTTATGAGTATTTTCTTATCGGTTAAATCGAAAACCGAACCGTTAAGGACTAAAAACCAATAAACTGATAAAAAATATCTTATTGGTTTGGTTATTGGTTTAGCATATTTAAAAATCGAAAACCAATAAACCGAACCGAACCGACCGATGCACACCCCTAACTGGGGGTTCACGAACGGTTTTGAATCTTTAGAGATCATTTTCCTCTTATGTTTTCATTTCACATTCTTTACATGGGTGAACACATGAAATAGTTTTGTTTTGTTTGTTCTGTTAATATTCTTTTTCTGCATGATAGCTTGTCCATCGAGTGTTCTGAGTAAATGTATCTTTTTAAGATCCTTTGTACAAATCTTATTCATGGATAGTAACTTTTAGAATTTGAGTAGGAATAGGATTGAAATGTAGTGTGTATAAATAGGGTCTCCGTGTAGTTGCGTAGATATCGGCGATCTTGGTAGAAAATCAGAGAGCTTTCGCTGTCCACGGGCGGCTATTACCCATATATGTCGCCCATCTGGCCAATGATTATGTTAGCAAAAGTTGGGTCACCGTGTATCTTTTTGATGACTATTTTCTCATATCTGATTGGCGTAGCATCGTGCATTTTTCCGGTGACTACTTTTCATATCTGATTTGCGTAGCACCGTGCATCTCCGGACTACTTTCTCATATTTAATTTGTGTAGTACCGTGCATCTTTCTTGACTACTTTCATATATCTGAATTACATAGCACCGTGGGTCTTTTTTGGTGACTCCTCAAATTTGATTTACATAGTTCCGTGCATCTTTCCGTAACTCCTCAGATTTGATTTATAATCTCTCTTTTGCAGTAGGGTTGTGGCGTCAATCCAACCCTACCCATATATAGTTTCTTTTTTAGTAGGGAAGACATCATTCCGACCCTACCCATATAATTTTCTATCCATATAATTTTTCCTTTTTAGTAGGGTCGCGTCGTTATTCCGACCTACCCATATAATTTCTCTTTAGGTAGGTCGTGTCGTCATTTCGACCCTACTCATATAATTTCTATTTCTCAGTAGGGTCGTGCAATCATTTCGACCCTACCCATATAATTCTATCTCAGTGGGGCCGTGTCATCATTCGACCCACCCATATCTCAGTGGGGTCGTGTTCTCATTTGACAACAACAACAACAAACCCAGTATAAGCCCACATCGTAGGGCCTGGGGAGGGTAGAATGTATGCAGTCCATACCACTAACTCTAAAGAAGTAGAGAGGCTGTTTTCGATAGACCCCCGGCTCAAGACAAAGGACAGTGTACAAAAAACATCAAAAGCATGGGACATGATAAAATAACATAGGCACGACATCCACAAAAATATTGTACATTGCCAAACAAAAGACACCAAAGCCTTCCTAACTACAGACTACGACTCACCGATACACCTTGGCCCTCTATCCTAATATTTTACCTCCATACCTTCCTATAGGGTCATGTCTTCAGTAAACTGTAACTGCTCTATGTCACGTTTAATCACTTTCCTCCAGTATTTCTTCGGTCTACCCCTACCCCGCTTGAAACCATCCTAGGCCAACCTGTCACACCTACGAACCGGGACATCCGTACCCCTCCTCATCATATGACCAAACCATCTCAACCTCACTTTTCGCATTTTATCCTCCACCGACACCACACCCACCTTTTCCCAAATAATCTCATTCCTAACCCTGACAGCCCTTGTAAATCCACACATCCAACGCAACATCCTCATTTCCGCCACCTTCAACTTTTGGATATGAGAAATCTTAACCGGTCTACACTCGGCTCCATATAACATAGCCGATCGGACTGCGATTCTATAGAATTTGCCTTTCAGGTTGGGGGGCACCTTCTTATCGCATAAAATTCCCGAAGCGAGCCTCCATTTCATCCAACCTGCCCCAATACGGTGAGAGACATCCTCATCTATCTCTCCATTCCCCTGAATCGTGGACTCAAGATGCATAAAACTATCCCTCTCCACTTGGGAATCCAACTTTACTACCATCTCCTTCTCTTTCCTCGAATCACTAAATTTGCACTCCAAATACTCCGTCTTGGTCCTACTCAACCGGAAACCTTTAGACTCCATTGTTTGTCTCCAAACCTCCAGCTTTTCATTAACACCTTATCGCGACTCATCAATCAAAACTACATCATCCGCAAAAAGCATACACCAAGGCACCTCACCTTATATACTCCGCATCAACACATCCATCACCAAGGCTAATAAAAATGGACTAAGAGTTGATCCCTGGTGCAATCCTATCAAGATCGGAAAATGCTCGGAATCTCCTCCCACTGTCCTTACCTGAGTCTTCGCCCCCTCATACATGTCCCTAATCACTTTGCTGTACGCCACAGGACCTCCTCGCCTCCAAGCATCTCCACAGAACCTCCCTAGGGACCTACCTTCTTAGATTGTGACCACTTTTTTAGCCATCAAATCTAATAATTCAACGCGTGAGTATGTTCCAGCCAGTTTTTCGGTGACTTCTTATTCAAGATCTACTCATCTCTTGATTTCGAGATTACCCATATATTTTAGACTAGTTTGGCAATTTTCCAGCAACAAATCAACTTTCCTGCGACGTTTACTACTTCTCCAACTCCTTTATCAATTTATTTCGTTTCAGCTGAGGTCTGCCCGACGTCCAAAGTAGTATTTACCAGTTTTGTTGCAGTAATCTTCACCAAGTACCTCACTGATCCTCATATTAATTACATCCATAACAAGCTTGATACATTTACTTTATATGCAGTGGCTTGAGGGGGAGTGTTAGAATTTGAATAGGAATAAGATTGAAATGTAGTGTCAATAAATAGGGTCTCCGTGTAATCATGTAGATACACCAATTTAATAATATTTATTCTATTATATTTCTCACAGTAACCTTATTGAATAATTGGCTCAGCGGTAAGCTTGCTTACCGTGGTGTGCCAGGGTCGGGGGTTCGAAACGCCCCTCCAGCGAAGCTGGGGTGAGGGCGCGTAGGTCAGGCCCGGAGTGGTCCCCCCCTCCCCGACACCTACGGAGTAGGTATGAACCGGGTCGTCCCCCTTAACCTTATTGAATTGTCATTTTTGAACCTCATGTGGACTCGGACATGGATGAACACATACCCAGTATATTCCCACAAAGTGGGGTCTGGGGAGGGTAAAATGTACGCAGTCCATACCACTACCTTAGATGAAGTAGAGAGGTTGTTTCCGATAGACCCCCGGCTCAAGACAGATAACAGTATAACGATAAAAAACAAAAAAATAAACTACAAAATGAGATAACACACCCTAGTTAATAAAAAAAACAAGACACCGAGTAATACTATAAACTATCTATTTGAGATCACAAACATCCTCAGAATGCTACGAACAAAAAACTATAGGCACAAATACAAGCAAAACATTCCTCCCTATTATTATAGATGCGCTCCTACCCACTAACCCTCTACCCTAATTCGTGTCTTTCACACCTTCCTATCAAGGGTCACATCCTTTGTAAGCTGTAACCGCTCCATGTCATGCCTAATCACCTCCCACCAATATTTCTTCAGCCTGCCTCTACCCCGTCCAAAACCATCCATAACCATCCCCTGACACCTCCATACTAGATTATCCGTGCTCCTCCTCATCACTATCCGAACCATCGCAACCATGTCATATGGACTCGGACATGGATATTAATCATATTTTCTCTGTGAAAGCAATTGTTTATTATTAAACTGGCTAGCTATCTGATAAATCATGGTAGACTGGTAGTATCCAACACAAAATCGGTGATCTTTGTCATCATGTGCAGGGACAACTTGCAGTTATTAAGGCAGCGTTACTACTATGCCACATGGAAGGCTGATGGGACACGGTATATGATGCTGATCACGATGGATGGTTGTTTCTTAGTTGATAGGCATTTCAACTTCCGGAGGGTTCAGATGAGATTTCCGTGCAGACACACTAATGAAGTATGCTAATATCCAGTTAGCTATTAGGATGCTCTGATCTTTTCTTTTTCTCTTTTATTTCTCACTGTTGGAAATTATAATTCTCATATTTTCTTCAGGGTTTAGCCGAAAAGACCCACCACTTCACTTTACTTGATGGAGAGATGGTAATTGATACTTTGCCTGACACACACAAGCAGGAAAGGAGATACCTAATTTATGATATGATGGCCCTGAACCATGTGTCTGTCATTGAGGTTGAATTCTTCTATATATACGCTTAGGGGACTTTTGTTTCTCTTCGAATATTATCTGTACCTTGATGTTGCTCTTTCTCTGTTCTATTCCTTTACAGCGGCCCTTTTATGAACGGTGGAGAATGATCGACAAAGAAGTGATTGGGCCAAGGAATTATGAACGTCAACATATATACCAGAGTAGAAACCCTTACTATAGATATGAGTTGGAGCCTTTCAGGGTATGTTTCGTCAATATTGGAATATATTTTCAAAGATTAATTATAATAGTTCAACATAAAGTGGCTGCTGATCTCTCAACGTTTATCAGGTGAGGAGGAAGGATTTTCTTCTGCTCTCTACTGTCACAAAGCTTCTCAAAGAATTTATCCCAAAGCTTTCACATGAAGCTGATGGTCTTATTTTTCAGGTGCTAAAGAGTGACACTACTGAATTGCTTCTTGTTCTAGTGTTATATTGGATTTTCCCGAGGAGTCAATTCCTTACATCACTAAGATGTTTAGTAATATGGCATGTGTGTTTTGATTACTATGCTGGAAAACTCTGCTGAAGTGGTTTTCAACCTTTATCTACGTTTACTGTTATGTTGCAGAGAAGTAGAGTTAGTAGCATATCCTCTTGCGTGTTATTGCAAATGACATGTTTATACAGTGACGGAGATGCATAAATCATACTGATGAATTTAGGTTCTGGCTCTGGTTACTGAGCTTCTTTCCATGTTAGGGTTGGGATGATCCTTATGTTCCTCGCACGCACGAGGGTCTCTTGAAGTGGAAATACCCTGAAATGAACTCGGTTGACTTCCTGTTTGAGGTTGTATTCTGCTCTCCTAATGAATAAAGCTGTTCCTATTTCCTCCTTACCTTTTGGTTACTTATTGTTGTTATTCCACTACACCTTACCTGTCAATATCATTTGGTTCCATGCTTTAATCCGTGTTGAGATAGTTAAGCTAATAAAACTAACTGCTTAAGCTTTTAGATGAGTTAATCTCACTTAACATAACATTAAAACAGACAATGGTCATTAGTTCTAGTCGCACTGTTATTAGAAAGAGTTTTCACATGCTCGGCCCATGAAAAAGAATCAGACCCTCACGTAGGGGGATGTGTTGAGATAATTAAGTTAACAGAAGGGTGTTATGGACTTCATCTGAGGTAGTGGTATGGACTGCGTACACTTTACCCTCCCCAGACCCCACTTTGTGGGAATACACTGGGTATGTTGTTGTTGTCTTAAGGTTTTAGAGATGGTCCATCCTTCAACAAGGCAGAATAGCCTTTGTGAACTGGATCATGTTTCATGCTCTCCTATTGGAATAAAGTGATCATCTCTGATCATATGGCAGGTGGTCGAGGATCGTGGGTTGCTTTATCTACACGAACGAGGGAAGAAGAAACCAATGGACGGGAATAGAGTTGTTTTCCCAGGTCAGAAATCCCCTGTTATATTGCTTAATATACTTGTGGTATCATGCAGGAATGTTTCCCTTAATTTGAGTTTGGTTGGGAATATAAGATATGAATATCATGTACATCCATACTTGTTAAGTTTTTATTCCTGTCTTGTATATTTTACTGACCTGGGTGGACGTAATTTCTTATTAAAATTGTGTTGTGGAGGAATTGGATGCAGTACTATTATTTGATGGAGTTAACCTTCATTAGAGAATGATCTAAAAAGTTGAGTTCTATTTCACACTCTTGCAGCCGCTAAGATTCCTTTTTGGTGCTTGTGAGGTGCTAAATAGTACTCCCTCCGTCTCTTTTACTTGGGCCATGTTGACTTAGCACTTCTGGGGTCTATTTTACTAAATTAACATTATTAATTATATACACCCTTGTGGTGGGGCCCTTCTTAGAACGACACCCCCCCCACCAAAAAAAAAGAAAAAAACAAGATTCATATTCTTGCTTTTACTTTTTGTTCTGTTAAGGCTTAGTAAATGGAATGTGGATTTTCCACTACTGAAGCACATATATGGAAGTCCCTTGTCATGCTTGATTATCTGTTGGATTGTCTTAATTTTAAGTGCTTTTTGCTTTTAAGCACTTTTAAGTTTTGGTGGTGCTTTGGAAAGCTAAAAGGTGCTTTTAAAAATAAGTCAACAGGCAAAAGTAGGGTATTTCTTATGGCTTTTAGCTTTAATTTATAAGCTACTTTTCAAAAGCCAATCCAAACACCCTCCAAATTTAGGGTCTCTTTAGTCTGTAAAATTCTGATTAACAAGATCATCCTATTGAGACTAGGACATGCCCCTCTCAAGCTTTTGACTTTATTTCGATAATTTTGTTTGTTCTCTTGCTCTTTAATATGGTCTTTCCAATGTTTGGTCCTTATTGGTTGGAGTTGGGAGTTACTGATTCCAGTGACGAGGTTGTGTCTTTATCTGTTGTCCTTTATTATTGCATATCTAAGCAAGAGATATGAACTTTTGTTTCTTTTTGTTTTTTCCCCACTTCTCTTGGTATTTTGCGTTTGTGCTTGTCTTGAGATGTTGGGTTCTTTCATGTTTCAGACGGTTCTGATCCGTCAGATTACTCTGGTAAAATAATAGAGTGCTCTTTTGATGCCATTAACGAAACATGGGTGTGGATGAGGACCAGAGTCGATAAAGCAACTCCGAATGATTACAACACGTACAGAAAGGTATTTCTATAATGGTACATACTAAATTTATGCAGTTGCTTTGTTGATACAAAGACTTGAGGTTTATTAGAACCTTTCCATATTTTCTCATCTTTTAGATATATAGTAGCCCCTATTAGACTAATTATGATTCCTGAACAAAAATTCAGGTGATGAGAAGTATTACTGACAACATCACCGAAGAAGTGTTGTTGAATGAGATCGCTGAGATTATTGAACTACCAATGTATGCGGATAGGATACAGAGTGATAGCAAAGCTCATGTACGACGCAGATGACTGAATCGGTGGAAGCTAGTGATTGGATTAACTTCGCATTGGAACTTAGCCTTGTTCATGTATATCAATAGAAGGGTATTTACGAGCATCCTTAGTCCCTAGGCTTCTTGTGTGCTATACTGGGTTTGTTGTATGGATCCAGTTGGCACACTGTAAACTTAGTGGTCCATGACTCGGGCCTCTTGTTTCCTTCTTCGTTAGCAAGAAGGTGGTCATGTATATTAGTTGTGTTAGTTTTCTTTTTTTTTTTCTTGGTACTGTTAAGTTGTCCAAGGTAGGTTTTCTTCTGTAGTAGTGAAACGTCAAGCTCTATGTTATCTATTTCCCTGTGAATATAAGTTTGTTCCACTACTAATTTCTAGCTTATCACTTGCCTTTACTCTTCGGTATATTCAGATTGGCTACCGGGAGTACGCTGCATAAGATGCATTTTTCAACTTCCAGATATAAAAACTTCAGTCCGATTTATTATGTGGTATTGTTTTCTTATTAATTTGTTAAAAGGGAATGAAACCTTTTTATATTTGAGAACAATTTAATTTTTAAGTTGTATTCTTATGTCATGTTTTGTTGTAATATGTTTAAAATTCTAAAGTTGGCATAGGTTATGGCTTGATCCAATGGAGTCAATATTATTTGGAATTGAGAGGCTCAAGGCCCTCTCGCTTTCTTTGAACTTCCTTATGTGAGACATTGCCAATTGAGTTGATTGGGATGCTCCATTACATTATTGAGCTAGAATTTTCTTACAATACTAGAGGAGCATGTCAGCACGAGCCCAATGTAAAGAATGTTTTCAGCAAGTACGAAAGCTAGATTGATGCCAATTAAAATTACAAGATGCAGAACATAAATACAAACTATTTGATAGCATTTGCAAAGGAGTTAAGTTTAAGAAAATAGTGTTATATACATAGCAGTAACAAAATTTGATGTGATCCCGAGATTGAGATCTTTAAACATAAGAAAGTAGAATGTGAAATTAAAATTGGCAAAAGGATTGAATATGGCCATTTCTATTTTCAAGTTTAAAATGAAAATACACAGGTTCACAAAATATATTTCAGTATTCTACTTGAGCTATAGAAACATTAGTATTATTAAAAAAAGACCTGCAAACAAAAAGAGTCCAGATCTCTATCTAAAGTGGAAAGAGGTAAAATTTAGGAAAGTAAAGAAAAACTTATAAATGATTAATACATAGAAATGCAAAATATGCAAGCGAAGGGAGGAGGGTGTCCTTGTTCCGTGGAAAAGTTACTCGTATCAATTACTTGATCTAGAAATAATACACGGGCATATGAGCAAACGTCCTCTTAATTAGCAACCTACAAAAAAACCAAGATATGTGTTGAGAGATGGTATTTCAACATAATTATCTTAAGAAAGAGTCACATTAACCTTAGCTACAACCAAATAATGAAACCGTAGATGTTTAAATCAACATTTATAGGTTATGAAAGAGCGATAGAAATCAATCTTGACATATGTGTAGTACATATTTATCTAATTGTAGGATGAAAGACTTAATCATGGTTATACAATACAAGAAAAAACAGACTCATTCACCCAATTATATATCAACAAACGACAAATTGTGTAAAGTGTTCAAGCACAATTAGCATCAAACACTAAGACAAAATAGATATATACAGAAGATACAAAACCATAAGAACAATAAATTTTACTTTGGGTCAATTAGTTAGTGCTAAAAGAATTATTTGAATGGGTTCATATGACTAAAATCTACAACGACAACATACCCAGAGTATTAATTAGCAACAAAGTGGGGCGTTGATATGACTAACCTAATATCACAATTTCTGAGTGTGGTTGTAAATTGTAATGATGTCCAAAGTGCAGGGACAAAAGCAATTTCGTCATTTTCAAAAAGATCAGTATTACATGGTAAGTCAACAGCAAAACAATTTCCAATCATACCCTTGAGGATGTAAAAGGTGTCCTCAATCATATCCCAAAAGTAGGAAGCAAAAGATCTTCCACCGGTGATAAAATCAAACTATAACGGTCAACTGAAGTTTGACAAAAAAATTGAGACTATAATGAGATGGATTGAGTAAGTGGGAGTAAGGAAAAAAGGTAAGGTGATCAATTATGTGTTAATCTCAAACTGGTTGAGATTATGTATGTATTC
This sequence comes from Capsicum annuum, assembly GCF_002878395.1. NCBI lineage: Eukaryota > Viridiplantae > Streptophyta > Magnoliopsida > Solanales > Solanaceae > Capsicum > Capsicum annuum. Next base: position 54,629,918 of record NC_061119.1, on the reverse strand, counting down.
TTACCATAAATGATTTGCAACTGACTTTACAAGCTCAGGCAGGCAGAATAATTACACTTAGGAAGCTTAACAGGAAAAAAGACCTGCTTCAGGCAATTTGATAATAGAGCTTCCAACTTCCAATACTAAAACAAGAATAGTTGGTCAATTACTGGAATAGATTGTCAAAGTTGCGGTAGTACCCTGATTGATTAAATCGTTAACCAGCTGGACTGGTCAGATATGGTCATCATCGTATCTAAGGAAAAGATTTGAATTTTTGATGTTAAATAAAATGTTCAAGCTCACTGATTCACAAAAAAAAATTTAAACTTTACCTATGTATGCTGAGATCTTACCTAATTTTTTACCAATAAATAGTAGCCTAGGGATTTTGGGAAGAGTTAAAATAACAATGAGCCTAGTAGTGGATGTTGTCAAAGAGAGTGGCGGTCGATGATGTACACAAAAGGAGAGACAACGAGGAAAAAATAATAAGCATTTATAGTTAGTATAGAAAGCGGGAAAGGCAAAAAAGATTTGAATGAGATATGAGAAATGATTTTTCAAAAAGTTGAATACCTTGTGATAGTTTTTCCGCATGTGGATTTTTCACTTCTAGGACATGCCATGCCTGTGACAGAGAACTTCCTTTACTTGTTATGGTTTGATTGCATGTTATCTTTGTGCCAACACCTTCAATTTTTCCTTGCTACTTCATACAATGACCAATGTCCATTGCGTCTTCTTGTTTCAGGTTCAACAATGTTTGCTCCCATTTAGAGACGCCATTTTCGGCTACAGGTCTTGGAATTCACCATTATGGTTACACATGTAATGGTATTTTCTACCTGAAAGGATGACTTGAATTAATTCAAACGGGACCAACGTTAGATCATTGTTGTTAGCCTGACGACATATTATTTACACTTAGATATTATATAGCTGACAAATGTTCTAATGTTTACATTCGTTACTGCATTATTTACATCACATATTTACATGCTATACTATTTATATATTGGAAATAGTGATGTTTATAACTTCTAGGCAGCATTTAGCAAAAAGTACCTGCACAGTTATAAAGTATCAATTGTTAGTATTTGTATCTCATAGGTGAAAAAAAGATGAAAAAAAGAAGCACGAGGATATAGACAAATGAGATTCTTGAAAAAATTTAACTAGTTTAATGTTTAATATATGCAGAAAATCAGGCATGTTGAAATTAGCTTAATTCTAATGTAGTAGTAATTATAGCCACTATCTTTCTCACCTTTGCACATCTAATATAATGTTTCTATTAATTACACAGGAAGAGACTTCATGTCAACTAAGTAAAATAAAATTTCACTAACAAATTAATGTTTCTATTTGATAAAGAAAGAGACTACATACATGTCACATTATTTTTCAAAGATCATCGTCTAAATTTCCTATTAAATGGGATTACGAAGTAATGGTAAGAGAGAAAGCTAGCAATACTTTAGGAAAGTGTGTTGAATTAGCTATTTTAAACTGCAAGTAACATGCTGCTCATTCCAAATTCACTAAAGCTTATTAAGCTCAGGCACAATAACTGAACCAAGATCTGGTCTATCTTTCTTCCTTAGCCCAGCACATTTGAGTGACAATTTTGCAAACGTAAGAGCCCCTTCCACTGGACAGTTTGGCATTGTTGAATCTAAAAATCTGTAAACTAACCTTTCTCGATGGCCCTCTCAACGTGGTGAGTTAAGCCCATTGGTGGCCTTGCAGTAATAATTTGGAGCAACATCACACCAAGCGAAGATATATATCTGAATTAGTCTCTAACTTTCCGGTTTGTTGATATTCAGGATCTATATAATAAAAAGTCCTGGCAGCTGAAGTCATGTGATATTGTGTCACACTATCGGCTACAGATGGTGGCACTAACCTTGCAAAACCAACACCACTGATTTTGCAGACATAATTTTTGTCCAACAGAATATTTTCTGGCTTTAGCGCTGGACAATGTTTTGATTGGTGAAGGAATAGAAGCCCGGTTGCAATCTCAGCAACAACTTTAAGGGGTATTTCTCATGGAATTGAAGGGGGATTACCTTTCCGAAAAAAATACTATCTTCCAAGCTTCCATTGTTCATAAGCTCATAAAACTAAACACCCATACTCAGGACATGCACCTAATAGTAGCACCAGATTCGGATGTCTAATGAGACTGAGCATCTCAACCTGTTAACGAAAAATTATTTTTCATGTGCATCTACAGCTAGCTTGTCAAATACAAGCTACAAGATCTTTTAAACATTTTAATTATAACAGTGAGTGAAAATATATCCCATTTTCATTAGTAAATCATCATTTTCAAACAAACGTTTCATCGGACATCTCTAAGACGGACTCAAAAATGTACTGGTAAAGGATTCTGCTCAAAGTGTATGTGCATAATAGAGAAGCTTCTACATAAGCATACATACTTAAATTAAGAAAACACTACCATGTTATGCAACAACAACAACAACAACAAACCCAGTGTATTCCCACCTAGTGGGGTCTGGGGGGGGTAAGATGTACGCAGTCCATAACTCTACCTCTAAAGAAGTAGAAAGGCTGTTTCCGATAGACCCCCGGCTTAAGGCACGAGATACCACACAAACACATAGTAAAGCACAGAAGTAGATTACATAACATAAATACGGCACCCATAAGTAATACAAAACAGAGGAAAGCAGAGGAAAGCACACAGATTCGTAATAAAACATGGAACACGGAATCATAACAGGAATAAAACCCCCACCAAGTAATTCCCTACACTTGCGACCCAAACTGGCCCTAGTCCTCTGCCGTAATTCGCGTCCTCCAGACCTTCCTATCTAAGGTCATGTCCTCGGTGAGCTGTAACTGCTCCATGTCCCGCCTAATCACCTCACCCCAGTACTTCTTCGGCCTACCCCTACCCCGCCTAAAACCATCCAATGCTAGCCTCTCACACCTACGGACCGGGGCATCCATGCCCCTCCTCTTCACGTGTCCGAACCATCTCAATCGGGCTTCCCGCATCTTGCACTCCACTAAAGTCACACCAACCTTCTCCCGGATAGTCTCATTCCGAACTCTATCCCCTCTAGTCAGCCCACACATCCAGCGCAACATCCGCATTTCTGCCACCTTCATTTTTTGGATGTGGAAGTTCTTAACTGGCCAACACTCCGCTCCATACAACAAGGCCGGACGGACTACCACCCTGTAGAATTTGCCTTTAAGCTTGGGCGGCACCTTCTTATCACACAGCACCCCCGACGCGAGCTTCCACAAAGGAGAAAATAGGAAAAAAAAAAAAAAAAAAAAAATATATATATATATATATATATATATATAAATGAAAACAGTACCACAACTGGACAACCAGCTTTTGGTATACTATCTGAGCGCAGGCCACCAAATGGATTTAAACCAGCATATTCCACAAGAATACAAGCATCAAATCCAATTGCTTCATAAAAATCACCCACCTGGAAAGTCGAAGAAGATCAAGAAGCACTCGTAATTGATTTTAATAACAGCAATCCTCTATGGTTGAGGAACTGATACGTGACTTTCAAGCACATTTTAAAGAAGAGTAAATGGAAGCGATAAAATCATACTCTACAGAGCAAAACTTCACGTGGAAATTTTGATTTGAACTGCAACATCTCCGAGTTAAAAATATTCATGTTGTAAATAAATCAAAAGCAATCATGTCATGCACCACAATGTATTAGCGCACGTGCATTTGTCTACTTTCTACAATTTATCATGATTTCCTCGTTGCATAGCATGTAATTAAATCTAGAAGTGACTCAATGAATGCACAAAACTATATCGAAAATGAAGTTGCTCAGCCCAAATAATGCAAGATGTTTCATATCTTAATCCGTATAAGACCTTATTTCGTCATTCATATCTATTCATCTTAGAGCCAAAGCATCAAGCCTATGTAAGTTAAGTAAAAGTAATAAACAAAAGTATAACAATCTATATGTAGCTATCACCCGAAGTAAGTCTTTACAAAGAAAGGCAGGCAGCACCTACTAAGCTTTATGATCAAATAAGCTTTGCTTGCTAAAGATGCAAACAATTTGTTCACATGCCAAAGTTGTAGATAAAAAAATAATAACATTATGAACCACACAAGCATGAAATTTGACCAAACATTTTGATCTTTAGATATTTGTTTGGCCAAGATTTTTATCTTTAGGTATTTTCAAGTTGGTATAAACCAATTTAGACCAATTTTGAAATTTTGGGACTTCCGCTAACAAAACATCAAATGAAAATTTCAAGTAAAAGAAGGTCCAAACACAACTGCAAATTTCAAGAATCACAACTTTAAAAACTCAAATAACAAGTTTTCATGTTTCAGAGCTTAAAAAAGTCCTTTTTGATATTTTAAACCACTGGCGGCAGGTAGAAATTTCTGGACAAAGAGTAAACATATTTGTTCCATGAAAAAAAGATTAGGACCTGAAACTGCATCATGAAGAATGTAGAAAAGTGGATGAAAAGTTGAAAGAACTCATCCAAAAGATAGTTGGAACTTCGAAACAGCTAGCAGAGGACAGTTGAGAAGAGAACCCCCATTGGCCAACAAAATTATCAATTCGTCCAGAATTTACAACCGAAAGTACGAAACAACATTTATTCATACCTTTTGTTTGTGTAGAATGAGTATGAGGAAGAAGAGCGAGCATTTTGAGAAAAAGATTGATATAGCATACCTGTTGTTTGAGTGGAATGAGGATGAGGAAGACGGATGGTTCTACAGTCACAAACAGAGATACTGTTAGTGTGAATTTACCTACATTGCTCTTGGTCCTCCCTTACTCATCTTTTTCTATATAGTACTAAAGTGTAAGATCGGTGTTGTGGATTGTAATTTTTAAGTTTTAAAATTTATTTTGAAGTGGAAAGTTTGAATAATAGAATATTTTTATTAGTATGATTGAGTTGAGGGGATTACAATTGAAACCTTTTTTTAACTTTCTTGTTGAATTTTGCGATAAAAAATATAAAGAAAGAATAGGTGTAAATCTGATGAAATAGCTTAAATCAAATATTCAGCAAATTATTGATTTTCAATATCGCAAAGATTAAGAATCATGTAAACTTACCCGATAAAGAGAATAAAGCTTAGATTCGTTATTATTTTGTTTAATTATTATTTTTAACACAAAAAAAAGTGTTGTTTTTTAACAGAGAAGGAAGAGTTGAGATTTTCAGATGGCTACACATATTTGATAGAAAATTTGTTAATGTTAAGAAAATGCGAAGTATTTGGTAGCAAATTTGTGATAGATACACGTTTTTGGTACCTAAATTACTTTATTTATATTTAAATTAGTTTGTAAAAATCTTTTGCAAATAGTCTTTATACTTCTTTTCTTTAATTTCTTTAAAATATAGTAATAAAATTTACTTATACTTTATTCTTCTCACACTTTACTACATACATTTTATCCTCTTTAAATCTCATTATGCCATTTTACCCTCTTTAAACATCACTGTACATTAAAATCACGATTGAAGCAGCTGAAGAAGAAATCAGTCAATTTTTAAATTTCTTTTTGTTAATTATTGTTATTTACAGTACTTTTTATTTCATTTGCAAATAATATATGTTGTTTTATATCTTCTTCCGTCTCATCCCAATTTATGTGACACTAATATAATTTTGATAGTCAATCAAATATTTTATGTTGACATATCATTTTGTTATTCTTATTTTTCTAATAAATGACTTATAATAAGGAGTGATATAGTAAAATCATCGTTCGAAAGACGAAAATTTAATTTAAAAAATTAAGATTTAATTTTGCATTTTATGTCTATTTTATTTTTCATTAAGTATTATTTATTTTCTTAATACCTAGATGACTCATAATAATTAATTAAGAGCGATTGATTATGTTATTATTATAAAAATTAATATAATTTTATCATATCCAATAGTAATCATCGATAATTCACCGGAATAGTATATTAATTAAATACGGGATGCTATATTTGCATATGCAAAGTATGATGTTATTAAACATTATTGGACAGTGAATTATATTTATCTTTTACAATAATAAAATTTTACTATATATTTTTCTTTATTTCTTTTTAACTTGATACATATTGACCCAAAAAAAATTCTAAGAAAATATTAATTAGAAATTTATTTTATTAAATTAAATTTATTAATTTTGTACTTTAAAATTTTAAATTTAAATTTAAATATTAGTATTTCTATATAAGAAGAAAAAAATTATTTTAAAATTTAAATTTACTAAAATAAAAAGATTAATTTTCTATATAAAAGTCAATTAAAATAATAAAATTGATTTACTTTAAATATTTAGTTACAATTAATTGAGATAATTTTTTATTTTAAGTCAATTAAAATAATAAAATTGATTTACTTCAAATATTTAGTTGCAATTAATTAAGATAATTTTTTATTTTTTCATGATTTATGCTGTACCGATAAAATTTTGAGAGTTGAATAGAACTTCTATTTATTTTTAAAAAAGTATTTTAACTTGTTAATTATTGTAATTTATAATAATTTTTACGTAATTATCAAATAATATATTTACCCCTTGTGTCCCAATTTATGTGGCTTCGATACAATTTTGAGAGTCAACTAAAATTTTTATATATCTTTTAAATATTTTAAGTTGTTAATTATTATGATTTGCAGTACTTTTTCTTTTATCTCAATTTATGTGGCATTGTTAAAATAATGAGAGTCAATAAAATTTCTATATGTCTTTTAAATATTTTAAGTTATTAATTATTGTGATTTGTGGTAACAAATTAGTTTTGAACATGATAATCAATTAAATAAATATTTTTTTTTACTTCCAATATGTAGTTATAGTTAATTAATATAAATTAATAGAATATATTAAATATTTAAACCATTATAATGAAACAGTGAAATTATTATATATTGGGATATGCTATGTAACTAAATGGGAGTAGAGGGGTGTTTTGGTAATTACGTAAGAGGTGGTCTATATAATAGAAAAGAAAAGTATAGTAGAAGAAAATTGAAGATTTTTTTATTTTGAAAAATGGTGGATGTTTCTAGAAAAATTTAGGAGAAAAGAGGATACTTTTAGAGTGAGTTTAATGAATGCTAAAAATACGATTTTATTTTTGATCGTCCTTGAACTCATATAATATATAATAATAAATAAAATAATTTGTAGAGTGATTAAAATTTAAATTAAGAATAAAATTGACAAAAAAAATTGATGCAAGGGCTACAAAAATGTCAAATTCTCTCTTGTATATAGTAATGATTATGACACTAAAAGAAAATTGAAGATTTTTTTTGTTTTGAAAAATAGTGGATGATTTTAAAAATACTTTGGAGAAGAGAGGATATTTTTGGAGCAAGTTTAATGAATGCTGAAAACACAATTTTACCCTTGGTCGTCCTTGAACTCATATAATATATAATAAATAATCAAATAATTTATAGAGTGATTAAAATTTAAATTACGGATAAAATTGATCAAAAAAAATTGATGTGAGGGCTACCAAAATGTCAAATTCTCTCTTATATATGGTAATGATTGTGGCACTAAAAGAAAGTTGGAGATTTTTTTTGTTTTGAAAAATGGTGGATGTTTTTAGAAATACTCTAGAGAAGAAGGGATATTTTTGTAGTAAGTTTAATGAATGATGAAAAGACGATTTTACCCTTGGTTGTCCTGTTCAAATAATTGTATAAATTTATCAAGATGGATGAAAATTTGTAGAGTAATTAAAATTTAAATTAGGGATTAAATTAACCAAAAAAATTGATGTGAGTACTACCAAAATGTCAAATTCTCTCTTGTATATAGTAATGATTGTGGAACTAAAAGAAAATTGAAGATTTTTTTGTTTTAAAAAATGGTGGATATTTCTAAAAATATTTTGGAGAAGAGAGGATAATTTTAGAGTGAGTTTAATGAATGCTGAAAAAACGATTTTACCCTTGGCCGTCCTTGAACTCATATAATATACTAGACAATGAAAGGCACATAAAATAGACCCAATATTACAGTTTTAAATACATTTATCGGTATTTAATTAGTTTATCAAAATAAATTGAATGAATATTTTTAAATAAATATGATAGAAAATTATAATTGAGACCATACTTTTAAAAAACTATATATTTTTATTTTAAAATCAAATAATAGCTTACAACTTATTTAAATTTTCCTAATTAAATAACTAATTTTAGTGTTTTTATTTTAAATTTTATTAGAAAATTATACAAGAGGATAAATTAACATTATAAGTATCAGTACATTAACGTTTTTTATAAAATCTTACGAGCAATATTTTCTTAAAATATAATATTTTTACCTGATACATCATATAAATAAAGTAAATAGTGTATTTATATTAAGGAGATGAGAGATTATTTTTATCCATATAAATATATCATATATTCATTTTCATAATGAAATAATATAAAAATATTAAAGATACTTTATTGATAGTTGATAACAATCAATATAAAATATAGTACAAGTCAAATTAATACTGGTGGAGTTAAAAATTTTATTAAATGGATTAACAAATATATTATTTAGTGTTTGTTTACAGATATTTCACATGCAAGTTAATTTATCTATTATATCGTATTCTCTTCATTCCTTTTTATTTTCTCTATTTGAATTAGACACACACCTTAATAAATCTTTTACTCCTATAAAATTAAAAGTATCACTAATAAACCGCTAATTAAATTTTATACCTATTTCCAAATCAATAATGATTACATTTATTGAACAAAGGCATAATAAGAAGATTTTGTTCAAACTATTCTTGAAAGATTAAAGGAGCAAATATCTAGGAATATAACAACCCAAATGGAGAAAATAAAAAGGAATGGATGGAGTATTATATATCTCATTTTTAAGATTACAAATCTCATTTTTTTAATGAAAGCTTACATATAAATATATTTATATAATATAATAAAAGTTCTTTACGCTGACCATTTAATGTACTTCAATCTCTTTTCAATAATTATCTTTTAAATATCTTTTTTGCGAGTTGACAAGCACGTCAATTGTGATTACACCTATAATCCATAAGTGAATACAAAAATTGTACGCTCGAAGCCTTATATTGAATACCATATATGTAATTCTTTTTCATTTCTAGCAAAACATATATAGACTGATTTAATGATATTTTTTGTAAAACTATTTGATAATACAATAACATACCCAATTTATTCCCACATAGTAAGGTCAGGGGAGGGTAGAATGTAAAACTATTTGATAATGAACAAATAAAATAATGTTTAATTAGGTTAACAAATTAAATTTTAACCCATCAAGTTCATGTGTGATAGTATTTTTGGGCAAAAACCTAAAAATATTAGAAGCTTGGAGTATTGAAAATTTTGGCAGAGTCAGAATTTTCACTTAGAAAGTTTAAAATATAAGAAAATAAATACACGAAGAAAAAAATTTAACATTTACCACATAAAAATAAAAAATAATTTTATCTCTATATAAATAATTTAGTATTTCGTGAAAGGAGTTCAAATTATAAATTTAAATTTATTTAAAATATTACTTCATAAATAATGTAGTCGAATAAGTTGAAACTTGGAAGTAAAAATGTTGTTAGCTACATAATGGATCCACAGAGAAAATGTACACACAAGCTAGAAAAAAAATGGCTAATGAAACTCTTTGTTCATATGACTATTGACTAATAATTGTGCCATTTATATGTGAAATGACATTTATGCCCTTGGTTGTCCTCCAACTCACATTTCTATATAATAATAAATAAATAATAAAATGATTTGTAGAGTGATTAAAATTTAAATTAGGGATAAAATTGATCAAAAAAAAATTACCAAAATGTCAAATTCTCTCTTGTATATAGTAAACTAGATGATATATCCCGTGTTATGCACGAGCCCAATATTTTTTTATTTAATAATATTTTATGATTTATTGTCAATTAAACATTTGATAAACCTTTTAAAATGAAAAAGCTATAATATGTTTTTTGTGTTATGAAAAAAAAGAGACAATTTTTCATATGCTATTTTTCTTTTTCGTGATATTTATTTATTTTTGATTTATTTTTTAAGATCTTAGTAATATGTCAGAATTCTCAATTACTTTGTAATAATACCAGTCAAATTTGACATTGTACATGATAATTTATAATATATTAATTTTTTAACTCGATTTAGAGTATTATTATATAGATTTTAAATTTTTATTTTATTTTTAAAAAGGTTGTATACCACTAAATTTAAAAATTGATCAAATTGTCCTAATAATATTATTTGTAACATAATTTCTTATTAAATTTAAAGTATATAGCTATACTCTTTAGTATTTTCAATTGTTCTAAATTTTTTAGTTTCTTTGTAATAGAATAATTTATCTCTCATAACTTTCTCTCGTTTCGTTTCTTTGTTTATTGAAAGAATTCTTAATTATATATTCATGTATTTTAAATTTCTGTAATATTGAATCTTTAGTGAATCAAAAAAAGCATCAAACTAAGTTTGATCATAGATGAAGTAGTATACTCCTACTTAATGATACTTCTCATGCTACTGAAATGACTATATGATTTTCAAAATATTCTTTCAAATTATTTTCAAGAAGTGTACTAAAGAGGGAGGTCTTTCCATAAACAATTTGAATGTATTTTAACATTTTATTACCAAAAAATAACTTGGAACAAAAATTTATAATCTTTCTGATTGAACAATTGCCAATTAAATGCAGCAATTGAAATTCAAAACTTGTTAAAATGATATTAATTTGAAATAATATAATAAACATTAAATTGTAGATTATTTTGAGTTTTTTTTAGGATTATATAGCTAAGATGAGAAGTGAGAAGTAGTGCATTTTAAAGAAGAAAGAAAAGGTTGAATGAAAAATAGGGCCCACAAAAAGAGATCAATTTTGGATGATCAATTTGTATTGTGAAATAACTATAATGCCCTTGGTTGTCCCATAACTCACTCTTCTATAAAATAAATAATAATGATTGTGGCACTAAAAGAAAGTTGAGATTTTTTTGTTTTAAAAAATGGTGGATATTTTTAGAATTTTTTTTAGAAGAGAGGATATTTTTGGAGTAAGTTTAATGAATGCTGAAAAGACGATTTTACTGTGAATAATATTTATGGCCAAACGCCTGTAACGACCTAAAAATTCAATGAAATATGTAAAATTTATGATTTTGTGTAATTTGAGTATTTTACCCCTCCCCGTAGTTGCATTATAGTATTTCTGGGGTGTGGGAGTGATTGACATGATTTTCGATGCATTTTGATATCATTTATGCGATATTGTGATTTTTGATGGCTTCGAGAGTCTTATTTTAGACTTATGGGATATATTTTGATCCGTGCAACAGATGGCCAAAAAGACCGCGCCAGCAGCTCTGAAATATCGATTTTAGGCTGGGTAGATCTTTGGTTTGGGTCCCGATACATCCGAGCTTATTTCGACCTATTGATTGGAAAGTTAGAAAATTAAAAATATGAGTGTGGAACCCACATTTGATCAAAACGACCTCAGATGGAAAATTCAATTTTACCAGCAGATCTACAATGTCAATTTACAATGTTAGCATGTTTGGTATGATTTTATGACTTTTAAATCACATTTCAACCCTCGGTTTGAAAAATTATAATTTCGGGTTTCGGGGGTCAACTTTGTGAAAATGATATTTTTTTGAAAATCTAACATACCCAACGCGTTCAGGACGTTGAATTTAGTATGATTTCATAGCTTGTTTGCATGTATCGGACTCCAAACAAATCTCGAACACCCCGTCGAAGTCCGATTGACCCCAAAAATCTGATATTGCAGAAATTCTCTGATCTTGTACGTGTCTTGATATTGATACACGTAAGATAACTAATACAATTGAATATTAAGATATTAATAGAAACTTATATATGAAATCCACGTGTTATTATATGTCTCATATTATATACATTGTGTTCAATTGAATTCAAGAATCTTACTATAATAGCAGATTTTTCATCTCTTTTTGACCCATTTTGCTCATTTTCATCTTGTCTCTTGAGAGTTAAATCCTAAACAGTGTGGGATCTTAAAATTAAAGTTTGTGAGAGCTTGGGAAGCTAGATTAACACCCATTTCTTGATTTTATTACGGATTTAAGGTAAGAATTCACCTTTTTCTTAGTAATTTCTTGATAAATTTCTCAAAAACTCAAAAATCTTAGGGATTGATTTTAAACTTCAGTTTCACTCCTTTTCACTTGAATAATATTTTTATCTTATAATTACTAGTTTTTCATCAATTTAACCATTAAAAACAACTTCGATTCTTGATTTTAACCCAGATTTTAAAGATTTTATCTGGTAAAGCTCAAAAATGGTTTTCTTCGATTTGAACCTTGTTTTTCACTTGATTTAACTTGGTTTTTCAGCTGTAGATTCCTAAAAATATGGGGAACATGTTTTTGAAGTGAAGTTCTGATTTCGTCCCTCTTTTTTTCAAAAATCCATTTCAGAGGTCCGTTTTGACCCCAAACTAAAAGTAGTCAATATGAGTGTCATTGGTTTTATTTTGACGCGTAGATTAGATATTTGATATTTTTAGTGGAGTTTGAGATAGTTTGTAAAAAGTAAGGTCGTGGGTTCGAAGTGTAGCGGACCAATTTTGGCTTTTGAGGTAGGTTATGACTTAACTCTTTCAGATAGGGCTGAGTAGTAAATAATGATACAAAATACATGTTAAGGGTGGGAACTAATCATGAAAAATGACTATTTATGTGTTGTGCCTGCGTGGGGCCTATATGTGATGTAATTATCGAAATTGAGTTATTATGTGATATGTGTGATCGTGTGGGGTCCTATGTGATATTAATAACCTTGAATACATGTGAATAATTGTATTGTGTTGTTAAAATTCTTAAAATTGTACCATTGGTGTATTATGATTATATTCATACTTTATTTGACATATGAGACATGTGAAAATTCATGGATGAAACTAAAATAATGGGTGGATATTGGCTTACATGGTTGTGGAAATATATCATTGTGGTTGGCTGTGAAAATACTCATTGTGATTGGTTGTGAGAATTACATCCTCATATCATACTTATTCATAAAATATTGGTACCACCATGGCAATATCTGAGAAACACTGGCAACACCTTTTTAAACCTTCCCCGAGGGATGTGTGAGGGAGGAGATATTATAAAACCTTTTTTGAGGGATGTGTCAGAAAGGATATATGAGATATGTGGATTGTATACGGGTTGACGAACCCCTCATGGGTCCTGTGTTGGGAGGATTGCCTCCATAGGTGTATAAGGGATTGTGTAATGATCCTGAAGGATGTGCGACAACCTCGTGAATCATCATCATCATCATCTTGATCATCATATACATTGCACTTACTTTATTGTGTTATGTTGTGTTGTATTGCCATATTGACTTGTCGTCTATGTATTTATCGTATCTTCTTTTACTTGTATTTGATGATCTTGTATATGCATGTTCCCCCTTGTTCTTTTTAAATATGATATAATACATACTTTTATTCAATCTTGGTGTGATGCTACAATATATGTGAGATATATTATAACTGTTAGTGCAAGCGATGTGAGCTACCATTATGGGATATTTTCTGATTGCAGGTGACGTGCCCTTAGTGTATATTTTGTATGCTTTATTTGCTACTTTGCTTGGTTGGCCTATGATACCTACTAAGTATAAGTAGACCGTAGTCATGCCTACTGCACTTTTTCGATGCAGGTGCTCTTTCGATGCAGGTCCTAGTTCGAGTGCGCCTCAGCTTGATTGACTCGAGCAATTGTTGGAGCTTTCAAGGTAGCGGTTGGATATTCATACATCCGAAGTTCACCTCTATCTTTCTATAGTAGTTGTGTCTTTATTAGTATTCAGAGACAGATTTATTCCTTTGTGGTTAATTTTTTTTGATGTATTTGACTCTTTGATTGTATTAGTAGTTCTTACACTATTGACACCTGGTTTTGGGCATGATTGGTATTTTGGATAAGTTCTTTCCGCATTGTTATGATTACTTATATGGTTCGGCATCGTTGTAGAAGCCTTATCTTAGGATATTTCTGTCTTTTTCTCTTTTCATATCAGTTTGGGTGATAGGCTTGCTTGTCATAGTGCACCGCGATAAGTGCCATCATGACTCTTATTTTTGGGTCGTGACAAATTGGTATCAGAGCAGCCAGGTTGCATTAGTCTCAATAGTGTAAGAACGAGATGTCTAATAGAGTCTTGCGGATTGGTACATAGACGTTCGTATCTATCTTCAAGAAGCTAAAGAACGTATTTAGGAAACTTCTCTCTTTTTATTCTTCATCGTGAGAAGTTCTTTCATACCTTGTGTTCTGAGTTATGTTTCACCCTTTCTGCATGAATGGTGCGGCTTATACTGCTATCAATTGAGAGATGCTACGAGAGATTCGTGGAGATTAGTTGTCGGTTGTAGGCCTATTGATGCTCCTGAGTTGTTAGGGAATTAGTTTTCTAATGTCTTTCTATACAGTTTAAGGGATTGGATGCGGGATGAGTTGAATTATTTGGAGAAAGGCTCCATGACAGTTGTTGAGTATGAGGGATGTTTCCCTGCCCTATCCAGATAATCCTATGATAGTATTTCCATCGAGTCTGCGAAGACTCAAACATTTGTGAAAGGTTTAGATGTATCCCTTTAGTTGGCTATGTCTCAGATGGTTGTGCTTAGGGCTTTCTTTCAGAGTATTGTGGATCATGCTAAGATGAAAAAGGGTATTCTTCATGTATCCCAGGGTGGCGCTAAGAAAGTGCGTCATTTTTGTGAGTTTAGAGGTCAGTATCCTCATGGTAGAGATTTTAGTAGTTCTCATGGATAGTATAGGCCAGTATAGACGGCCTTACAGAGTTCAGGTGTTGGACCTTCTAGTTCAGTAGTTCAGGGTAGCCGTTCAATCCTAGTTGTGCCTTCTCCTGTTGAGACTAGTCGTAGAGGTTGCTATGTGCCTGATGTGACTGGCCATGTGGCTAAAGACTATCCTCGCCATATGTTTAAAGTTACTCTTATTTCAGCTATGAGGGGTAGGGGTGCTACTAGAGGTGCAAGGGACAGAGGTAGTGGAGCTCGTGGGGTGTCCGTGGGGATACTTAAGCAGTTGGTGGTTGTGGTCAGTGTTATGCTATACCATCCAGATCTGAGACAGAGGTTTCTGATGCTGTGATTATAAGTATCGTCCTCATTTGTTTTAAACCTACATCTGTATTATTTGATCCCAGATCGATTTTTTTCTATGTCTCTGTATATTTTTCTTCAGGTTTTGATTCTTTTAGTGAGCCTCTTACCATGCCTATTCGTGTATCTACCTCGATAGGTGATTTTTTAGTGGTAGATTGGGTGCACTGATCTTGTATTGTGACTTTTGCCGGGCGTGAGATTTTGGTAGATTTACTTGTATTAGATATGGTTGATTTTGATGTTATTTTGGGTATGGATTGGTTGACTCCTTATCATGATATCTTAGATTATTTTGACAAGACTATGACTTTAGCTTCCCCGGGTGTGCCAAGGATAGATTGGAAGGGTACACTTCATTCGGGTCCTAAGAGGATTATATCTTATATTCAGGCTTGTAAATTGGTTGAGAGGGGATATTTATCCTACTTGGCCCATATTCATGACACCAATGTTATTTCGTCTCCTTCCTTGGATTCTGTCCGTGTTGTCTGTGAGTTTATGGATGTATTCCCCACGGACTTGCCTAGTATGCCTTTGGATTGAGATATTGATTTCAATACTGATGTTGAGTCGAGCATCAAGCCCATTTCTATTCCTCCTTATAGTATGTCCCCAGCAAAGTTGAAGGAACTGAAGGATCAATTGCAGAAGTTGTTGGATAAGGATTTATCTGACCTAGTGTTTTACCTTGGGGTGCGCCTTTCTTGTTTGTGAAGAAAAAGGATGTATATTCATTGATTATCAATAATTGAATAAGGCGATGGTTGATAGATATACACAAGGAATGTACCAAAACAACCACAAAACAATCCACAAAAATAGTAGAAACCGAGAGCTACACAAGACACAAGTTTTTGCCACAATGACAACAAGGGAATATCAAGATAAGAAGGTGTTTAAGCACCTATTTTTAGCCAACAACTCAAACTTAATTAACAAAACAAGATGATGACAATAGCAATATGATAACAACAACTAATGATTCAAGATTACAAGACAAAAAATGAATACAAGGTTACAATAAAGAAACGGATAGATAAATAAATAGAACAAAGGGTTGGTATAATCTTAAGAACCCAAAAATATGGTACTCTTGGACCCTTAACACTAAACACAATGATTAACCTATCTCTTACGAAGACACAAGATTGGCATCCACCTCCCAAGCATCAATTTTTCCAATCAAAATGCAAATACAAGTGATTTCATACTTGTATAAGCCCTAATTTCGGGTTTGCCTCTCATCACACTAGAGAGAGAGTGTTTCAAGTGTTATAATACTTACAAATATCATCAAAAACTAACTAAAGAAGCCCTAACATGTTCCTTATATAGTTATTACAAAATGGAAGACTAAAATATCCATAATACCCCTCAAAGATGAGGTGCCTATCAAGTGTAATAAGTGGACTGTTTTTGTTGTGCTTTTTCCATCTTTTACACTTCAATTTCATACACCAAGTCTTGGGTCCAAACACACTCTCATAATGTAATACCCCGATCGTTTCTTAAGCCTAAATCCATCTTTTGAGTGAATATGGATAACTTCCAAATTGATTGTTATTTGTCTCATGTTGTATTTCCTTAAATTCTACTCTTGATCATGTGGATAATTGGATAAGCTTTCCATAGTATAAGATTCACCCGAATCGGACACCCAATGAGGAAGTTAGAGCCATTTTGTAATTCCCCGAGATTCTAACCAATAGTGCAACCATGAATCAAGATCTTGATAAATAAATTATAGTTCTTTGGTTGTTTTCTAATCAAGGATGGTGTGTATTAAGGCCTTAAAGATGTCCTAACGATTGGGCAAATGAAAACATTCCTTACCGATTGAGTTCTTGGGAAGGATATTGGTTTAGTCAACTTTAAACGAACATATATCTCATTATACTTGGAATTTTTGAGCTTATGACCTATCAACAGATATAAAATTGAATTGTCTTTCCAACGATACCAATTTTGCCAAAATCCGATATCGTAGCAAAGAGTTATGCCCATTTTACTCCAACATGGTCAAGCTGGAAAACAGTGACGACGGTTCTGACGGGCTGTCACGTTTTGGACGCCATTTCTGACGACGTTGTCACTTTCTGACAATATTTCTGACAACATCGTCATCCTTGGGCAGAAAATCAAGAATTGGACCCCTTTTTGTGATGACCATTTGTGACGGCCTATCACGGACCTGACGGCCCGTCAAGGATGGCGTCAAGTATATTTTTCAGCAACTCAAGGACGTTTTTAAAAGGGTATTTTGGTCTTTTCCACTCATTTTTAGCCTCAATATATATACTAGTAGTGGAGAAAACCTTCATTATCTCTCATTCTCTTCCAAGAAATAGATCAAGAAACTAGGGTTTTCTTCTAAAATCCTAAATCAAATCTTCTCCAAGAAATTTAAGAATCTTCCATACACACAATATTATATATTGAAACTTACCCAAACCTATCTTATTCCGCATAATATGTCTCTTCTTCCCTAATGATGATATCATTAAAATAAATAACTAAAAGGAGAAATATAATTAACAATATGCTCTAATGAGAGATACTAAACACCAATAATTACATCAACTATTAAAAGTCTATTTATACTCTTAGTATTTTCTAAACCTCAATCATTTCATCAACTAACAATAATAACGTAATTATCCCCTAAAAGGTCTGAGGACCCCACACTCAGTCTTCGCCATGCTCTTTAGCTCAGATTTCTTATACTTAGACTTTCCTTCAACCTGTGATTCAGCAAAAACAAAAACTATGTAAAATAAAAACTAAAATACTGAAAACAAAATTTGCCTTAACTTGAGTTGCCTCCCAAGCAGCGCCTGATTTAGTGTCGCGGCACGACCCACATCAACTCATCCATTTTTCTTAATTCTCCTTCTCCTGCTTGGAGGTCATCTTCTCACTCGTTTCTGACCTCTTAAGTGTGTGCTCTTAAGGTCAATAGCTTTTTCAATAATAGCCTTTTTAGGCTCATTAAACATCATAACTTTGGCCTTTGAGCACTGCCCACAAAATTGACTGGCTCATAATTTGCGCCGCATATATTTGCAGAGTGGCCACTATTGCCACAAACTTCACACTATGTCGAATTCTGCTGCACTGCATTCATTGTGTCATCATTTGATTCTGCAGAGCTGATAGTTGGGCGGCTAAGGTTGTAATACTGTCAACTTTAATCATGCCCGCAGCCTTTTTCATGGAGCCTCTTGAGGCATCACCATGCCAATCTGAATTTTCTTGTGCAATCTAATTCAACAAGATGTATAGCTCATCATATGTCTTTACCAATGCTTGACCACCTGCAGCTTCATCTAGCAAAATTTTTGTGTTATGGTCAAGTGCCTCAACAAAGGTATACGCTAGTACCTCATTGGACTGTTGATGATGTGGACAGTCTCTTGAACCTCTCCCAAGCATGATACAGGTTTTCATCTGGCCTCTGTTTGAAGCTCAAAATTTCACAGCGAAATCTTGCAGTCTTTCCAGATGGAAAGAAGCGGATGGGGAACTACCGGGCTAAGTCATCCCAACTTGTGATTGAACTTGTCGGCTCAGTGTTCAACCACTTCTTTTTTTCCCCAATAGTAGAAAGGGAAAAAGTGTCAGCCTCACATAATCAGTCGCCACACCCGTAAGGATGAATGTGTCACTAATCGCCAAAAAGTTCTGCAAGTGGACTTGTGGATCTTTATATGAAAGCCCGATAAACTGTCCTGCTGTGCAAAAGCTACACCATGTTCTTTTTCAGTTCGTATCTACCTCTAGGAGCCAATTTTTGAATGGGGGAGGTCACATTAGTTGCAAGTGGGATTGCCACTTCGCAAATTGTCTTGCGGGCACGTTGATTTGCAGGATACAGGAGAGAAGGACTGCTTCTCTCCTTCTTTGGTGTAAGCGTGTTCGGGCTCAGGGTTGGGTTCAACCAACTTCTTATCCCTTGCCAACTTACTAGTCTGTTAACCTATGCCTGCAAATTCAAAACCAAGAGTAAGTGAAAAGTACCACGAAAATTCAAAATGTAAAACTAAAACTAAAGCCGTTGCCAAATTACAAGTCCCCAGCAATGGCGCCAAAAACTTGTAGCGCCCAAGCACACACACAAGTGTACATGGTCCTACCAAGTAGTAAAGTAACCTTATAAAAGCCAAGTATCGACCCTATAGGGACTAATGTTAAGCAATTATCCAATTCTAGTTCACTATTGAGATTAAATTAGTGCAAATGTAACCACGAGAGTTTGAGAGTTATAACTAAACGTAACCGTAAATAATGCAGAAAATTAAAGGTCTTGGACAATCAGTGGGGAGAAACCCAGGGTTAAGGGTCTGCGAACAATCATCCTATGCTATTAAACTTCATTGGTTAGGTTACTTATCTTGGTTGTTGACTCATGGGGTTGATATTATGACTATGGTCTTATGAGCCTCTGGTCACCTATCTAACTTAGACCCACAACTACATCGTTGT
Organism: Capsicum annuum; assembly: GCF_002878395.1. Classification (NCBI taxonomy): domain Eukaryota; kingdom Viridiplantae; phylum Streptophyta; class Magnoliopsida; order Solanales; family Solanaceae; genus Capsicum; species Capsicum annuum. The sequence goes on along the minus strand of NC_061119.1, from coordinate 54,610,182 downwards.
GCTGGGATGTGAGAACTACATTAAATGCATTCATATTTCATCCCGTAAGTGAACCAAATAGGTCAATTAGATATGTTCCTATACTAAATGCAAATTATAACTTCATTATGTAGAAGATTACAATCCTATTTTATTTATCCCTACGTACTATCCTCGTGTTCCTCTTTTCGAGCTCACAAGATGACTATGGATGTATTCTAAGGGTAACTAATTCTTAAAATAGTAAAAATAAAAAAGGATAAATAAACAACCAAATATGATAAATAATCAAAACCAAGTCAATTCATAACAAAAGTAATCATGTCCTTGGCCTTAACTACAGAAAAGGGTGTTTAGCCGCTCATGGACATAACCGTAATCGCAATAATTTAATACATGTTAAAATCCATAACCAAATCAAAGTAATGGAAGATAAACCTTAATTGAAGTATTCTCCAGCCTCCCTCAAAGTTTCAAGGTCGTCTAAGATGTGTAACATAATGTTTAAGGGTCCTATTTATATGGTGTAACGTAATGTTTAAGGGTTTTATTTATAGGACACAAACTGCCGATTTGAACTTAGGTACGTGTCACGCCCCTTATCGCGGTGCCTAGGGTCCGTGGCACGTGCTTATCGCGGTGACACACTGGAATCGGTCATTTAGGATGCCCCCAAGGGCATGACACGAACCCTAACGTGATGGCTAAGGTCCGTGGCACGCCAATGACCCCAAAACGTCCATTTTACATCGTCTTGTCCCGTAATTTTATCCATCCATTCCAAGCTTTGTGGTGATGTTTTCACTTGATTTTCAGCTTGTATATCATTCATATATCATCATGATAAACTCACCAAGCATCTTATAGAATCAAACACCACGAATTAGAGCTCAAAACCACATACAATCCAAGACGATGAATTATACTTAAGGTAAGAATACTAGTTTTGTCCTTTTGATCTTTAACTAACTGTTTTGTCTCTTGGCTTGTTTCAGTTGAACCTTAAGCACTATAAACAAGTTATTCCACACATGATTAGAATCATACCTTTAGGAACTTATTACACACACTAGAATCCATCGAGATCAACTAGAACAACACATAGCTCAAGCTAATAACACTAATTTTCTCGTCTAAGCTCTAAACGACCAAATTGATTCCAAACTTGTTTGAAACACACCTTAACACTTAAATGCTCAATTATATCACAACACATTAAGCATTCAAAAAGTCCTCAAAACAAGGCTAAATAATTTTGGATAACAACACTGAGGTAATCATTTGAATTTGTTTACAAACCAAAAATACGAAATCCACCGCTTCATAGAGTAAAATTGAATGGAAATTACACTCTACATCTTCGGATTCAATCTTTAAAACAAGGTTATTCGCTACTAATGGATATTGCCCCTTTTCCTTCAATTTTTTGTTGCAGGAATTCATTTTGCCCAGAGGATCACCATGAACACAAATTTTGCTGCAGAAATTCATTTGGTCACATTTGCTGACATAAGTTGTAAAACTAGATCAGCCAATGACATTGGACTGTATTTATAACTGCCAAAAACCAAACACACAAAAAGGCATCTATGCTAACAAAAATATACTACCTTGAACTGCAACAGTAATAGCAAACAAAGCACCATGATTGAAAATAATCCAGTAACCACCATTTGATCCGAATAAAAAGGTTTCCATCTCTCTTTCACAATGAATATTAATTCAACATAACTAAAGCACCAAAACTGCAGAATTTGAAATTGCTTCCCCGCGCACACGACTATAACACGTTTTACATGAACAAGTTGGGCCTAGTAGCCTTGTAAGTGGTCTTGAGTTTCCTACTCGGTGGCCTGACTTTCTTGAACACCAAAGGAAACTTGATCTTGGAGTCATGGAACTGTTTTGTGCTCTCCCTCTTGCACAACTTAGCTGGAATGGTGGCCGTCTTTATGATCTGGATGCAGCGGTGGCGAACTCTGTGGCGAGAAGCCATCTCAGTGTACATCTGCTCCACAGCACCATTCAATGTGGTGTCACGGTACTCCTTGTACATGTTATGATATCCTGTTCTACTTTGGTAACGGAGCCAAATACCGTAGTTCTTGATTTTTGTTGGGTTCTTCTCAAAGATCTGAAAAGTTGAACAATACAATCTTCGGTTAAAGAAGATCAGAAAGTTGCAGAAATTAAACCCCACAGTGCATAGAAACAGGAAAAATAATTCGTGAAAATGAAAACAAATTTGAAAATGTTGGGGAATTCACATATCCAATTTAAGCATGCAGATAGGTTGGTTCATAATGCATAATTAACCAAACCATGTAAGGTCATACACATGGCGCGAGAAGATTGCAAGAATAAGCAACAGTATTAGGATAAGTACAAGTGGACTTAAAATCAAGACTGTCCACCGCTCTCTCCGGACGATCTTACTTGTCACATTTTTGGTATATACCCCACCCCCCACCCCCACCCCAAAGATACAAAATGTTTTGACTATCATATCGTTATTTATTATCTTTAATCATTTAAAATGTTTATCTCTCTTCAATAATATTCTCTTTTCTTTTCAATTAAAAAAAGAAAAGTTAATCTAAACAATCACAATATTGAAGTATGTGCTCTTCACTCAGGTTTTTCGATGTTTATTACTTCCAAGAATAACTATCAGTAAGGGCAAAGTGGGATGAATGTACTCAATAATATCTTGGTTTTCTAAAATGACAACTACTTTGGACCATCTATTTTTAGTAAGGACAAGAAGTAATGCGGTCCAAAAGTACTCCCTCTGTCCCCATATTACTAAAAAATAGTTGTCCCAAATTACTTGTCAATTCATAAAACCAAGGTAGAATTATTTATTTTTCTCATTTTGCCCTTAAAAGTAACTCTTTTCTTTTTTTTTTTTTTTGATAACAATGGTGTCCAGGCAAGCTTGCGTGCACCTTGACTAATTTTACGGGATACCTGCCACATCTCACAGCACCAGATACCAAGTAACTCTGTCCACCAAGACTGGAACAAATAGGAAGAAATCACCTAGTGTTTGTCACTGTTGGAAATTGAACTTGAGACCTCATGGTGCTCATCACACTTCATTGAACCAGGTCAAACCCTTGGGTGCATAAAATTAACTTTCTAGGCTACACCCTTGGGTGCTTAAAATTAACTCTTTCTAAAAGTGTAAATATTGTACAGTTTCAAAAAAGTTCCTCCAATATTAATCTTTGTATTGATGGATAAGGTATATAAACAGAGTATTAAAAAGAGTTAAAGGGTAGATTAGTAAAAATAATTTTTCACATTTATGATTTCTTAAAAGGCATGTAAAAGGGAATATGGACAAGTAATACGGGAAGGAGCGAGTAATAAATAAAATAAAGAACTAGGGATATGGTGTATAGACCCTGTACAAAAGCATATTTTCATGATAAAACAATAAAGCCTCAATAGTTAGGGATCATTTAGACATATGGGAAGGAATCACCAAAAATCTTTTTATTCTCCCACACATTTTAGAAAATGAAGAAATAATTGAGTACATTCTTCTCATTTTGCCCTTAGTAATAATTATTTTGAAAGTAATAAACCTGACTAATTAGAATTTTTCCCTTAGTAATAATTATCAAGAAATGATTGAGTACATTCTTCTCATTTTGCCATAGGAACTAATTATTTTTGAAAGTAATAAACATTAACTAATTAACCTGAAAACCTAAGTGAAAAACACGTACACATACTTCAATATTGTGATTGCTTAGACGAACTCTCTTTCTATTTAATGAAGAGATATTACAGAAAGAATGTTCATTGAAGAGAGATTTAATATTTTTAAGTTATTAATGATAATAAATAAGGGTATGATAGTCAAAACACCTAATTTCTTAAGGGGAATGTAAACCAAAAATGTAACAAGTGGTCCAAAGGGAGTAGCATTCTTCTCCTCTTTAAGTGAATATCGTGGCTTGCACACTATTAGGGTTACCTCTCTGAGTAAATGGGCATTTGGATTGGCTTATTTTAAGTGTTTTTGGCTTATATGCTCTTTTTTAATTTTTGGGGTGTTTGAAAAAGACAATAAGTGTTTTTAAACACTTAATTTTAGGCCAAAAAGGTTCAAAAATCGGCTAAAAGCCAAAAGTTGAGTATTCCCAACTTATGACTGTTAGCTTTTAGCTTATGCAATTTTTAAAAAGCCAATCCAAACAACTCTTAGAGATGGATTGGCTTATTCTAAGTGTAAATCCAAAATAGTTTTTAAGCATTTTTGTAGTGTTAGGATAAAATGTAAAAAAAGTGCTTATAACACTTAGTTTTAAGCAAAAATGATAAAAATAAGCTAAAAGTCACAAGTTAGAAATCCTAACTCAATGACTTTTGGCTTATAAGCCAAAAGCCAATCCAGGCTCTTCGACCAGTTGAACTCCCACCCCATAAGTACAGGTTGAAAGCAAAAGTACAAAGTCAAGTACATGAGGGAGGGGGAGTTGGATTCAGCATTCAGGCGCACTGATGCAAATGCAAAGTGCTTGAAAAATAGGCATTAAGAGGATAATGTATGAGCGTGTGTTTATGCACAAAACATGGTAAATAGCTCTGAATTCGGCATATACCTATTAGGGATAGGAAGGTGAGAAGGAAGTAAAATGGAATCTCAAATCCATTCTCAAAACAAGCAACCTGAAGGTGAATGGATATTGAAAATGCAAATCTAAATCTCAAGAGTAGTCAAAATGCATGTCAAAATAAGTAATACACCAAACAAACTAATCACAACACATAATGGCCACCTCTGTGAAAAACATACAACACTTTTACATAGGCAATTCCGTACATCACATTATACATAACCTAAGCTTCATAAGATTTGCATTGCGCTACACAAGAGAATGAATCAATTAGAAACCCCTACACTTGAAACCTAAGTTGCTCGGACTATTCACTTTTGATGCCGCATCCGTGCCAGATTCTCCAAAAATACACTAGTTTTGGTGAATCCGACACGCAACCATTGACAATTTTAAAGAGTCCGAGCAACATAGCTTGAAACCAGAACGTAACAAACCAAATACACTACAAGGCACCAGAATCACCATCTTTAAAATACTAATCACAACATTTATAGCCAGTGGCAAATTTATTATATATAAAATTTGGGGCACGTGCACTCGTGATTACTCCAAGAAATTAGATATTTTGTGTATATATTTTTTAAAATTGATATAATATTATATCCTACAAAAAGGATAAATAATGCACTTGATTGAATGTTGAGTTGTTTACCTGCAACTAGGGATCAATCTCCACTTAATACATTTTTCTTCTTTTTTAGTGGTGCATATATGTTGTAGAAATCCTAAATTCGCCTATGTTTCTAACACACACAATCAAAAAATGCACACACAGAGAAATGCATGTAGTCGTACCTCATTAATAGCCAGCATCTGACCATTGCTCTTCTTCACCTTTTTTAGTTTCCTCAGGAAATACCTTTTTTCCAAACAAAACACAGTAAGCACAACCCATTGACCAGTATAAATACATCAAGCAGATAGGGAGCGAAAAAAGCAGTGTGTAAAATACCAGAATTTGGACTTAGCACGAACTTCATTGGTAGCCCACAACTTCATACGATAAATCTTGGGATGCTCATCTGATTCAGATGGCAAAGCTCTCCCGACAACCTGGTACTGATGGAACTATAATAACACCAAGAAAACAACAGTGTTTATTTCAAATCTTGAGATAATAAGATAAAAATGAAAAATGGTAAGAACCCACAACAACAACAACAACAACAACAACCAAAAAAGAAAAGAAAAAACTTTACTTTGTAGAATGAAAATTTTTGAAAACCAACAAATTTTTAAAAAATAATAATAAAACAATTATCAGTAATACCTTGTAGTTCACCATTTCTGCACAGCTCCGTTTTCCTCCGCAAGGCGTCTGGATACGAATCGGAGTGAAGAGAAGCAAAAGGTATCAAGTTAAAGGGCCTGTAGAGAAAAACCCTAATTTCAAACGCCTATTAATTTGGGCTGTAAAAGCGTAATGGTGTTGGGCTATGGAAGGAGTTTGGGTTTAGTCTTTGATGAGGTGATCATGTAATTAATAGCCGTTTGACCATGAAAATTATTGAAAAATTTTATATATACACAAGTTAATTATTAGTTATTATAAAATATTCCAATTTTGAAAAGTAATTATAAATATAACTCATTCTCCCTCCGTTTCATTTTAGTTGGTCCTCTTTCTAAAAATATTTATTTCAATTTAGTTGTTCATATGATGAAATCAAGAGAATTTTATTATGTTCTTTCAATACTACCCTTAACATTAAATAACTAAACAAAGTGTATTTACTCAAATTTATATTTTTAAAGCATAATTAATAAGGTTAAATTGGTAAAATAAACCCCCTAATTAATATTTTCTTAATGGGTGTGTCAAGTCTATAGGGATCAATTAATATGAAACGGAGGGAGTATTAATTACACAAATCCCATTCTTTTTTACTGTTTCTCTCTCTTCCTTCTTATACATCCCAAACTACCATATTTTGCTTTAAATTATGCTCCATATTTTTTGTTTAAAACCTTGCTAACGTGATTTGAAGGTTTCAAATTTCTTTCACTTATCAAGCATCAACTGATCAAGTAATTAATTTCATCACTTTATTTATTTAAATCAAAGATCATTTCAATTTTTTCTTTAATGCGTATGTAGTTCTCAAATCTGCCCCTCCCCTCGGGGCCCAAACCCACTAGACTAAACTCCCCATAATTTTTCACATGCCAATAAAGTTTATTTGAAGACAACAACAATAATACAGAAGAAAAAAAGAAAAACAAACTTTTGAACATGATACTAGGTCTATCCGTAAGGGCACCCATCAAACAAGGATCCTGTCCCTTGTTTCAGGTATACATATTTTAGTAATTTATCAACGTCAATTGGACATATGAGCAGATTTTTTTCAGGAAACAAATATTTTGTTAAATGTCACAACGTTTGTGATAGATTGTTGATATATTGACCTGTTGGCGTTGCTTTGGATATTGACAAGGTAAACATCGAAAAAAAAAGGTTCAAAAATCAGTCTCAGCCTCGGTTTTTTATTCAGATTTGTACATCCATTAATTCAAAATCTCTCCTCCAATTCCGCCTCCTCTTTCCGGCACATAACGCTTTTGTTGGTTTCATGGTCACATTATACTTTAGATATTTACATTATACATTACAAAGTTTACATTAGATAGTACTTTTATACGTTGTTGGTTTTATGATCACATTATACTTTAGATATTTACATTATACATTAGAAAGGTATTTTTTTTTTATAATTTTTGATTTACTTCAGTAAATGGTTTCTTATAGTTAATACTTTTTTATAATACTGTACGTTGATATATTTTTTATATACGTTGGGTACATTATACTTTATAATTGTTACCTTATACAATATAAATATAATAAGTTTAAATTGACTATGTTAACCTCATATATTTATGGTCACATATACTTTAAATATTTTCTATCGGAAACAGTCTCTCTACTTCGTTAGAGGTAGTGGTATAGTCTGCGTATACTCTACCCTCCCCAGACCCCACGATGTGGGAATCTACTCGGTTTTTTGTTGTTGTTGTATTATACTTTAGATATTTACATTATACATTAGAAAATTTACATTAGATATTAGTCTTCGTGACATCCTTATAATATGTATAAGGTTACATTATACATTTAAAAAGCTTATATTTTACATTAGTTTTCATGATAACATTATACATACACGTACTATGTATAAGGTGCATACACACATGTTGAACTATTGTATAAGGTAATCTGTTTTAATGTTGTCAGTGTGCTGATATGCTGCACCCTTTTTTGTGTTTTTTTATTTCCGTTGTAACTTGATTTTTTTGTGATAGTTTTGATAACTTTGCAAATATACATTATTGTCTCATGGCATGAAATATTGTATTGACAAAGTTTCGGCTCACCCGTTGCATATTGGTAGCTCATGTAACCGAAAATTTAAAGAAGATACAAAGAATTATTTTGGGGAAGAAATTATTGGGCATTTAGAACCAAAAAGGAAATTGCAAGGAAGACAATTGTGTTGATGTTTCATGAAATTTTTGAATTTGTTGTTGGGTTCAATAGGTATAAAAAGTGTGAATGAAAAATGGAGGAAAAATAGTGGAGAGAAATAGAGACACTAAAATGGAAAGTATACTCTTTTAAGGGAAAGTTCATAATTCTCCCACATGGGTGGGAGAAAGAAACTTTGAAGTGTTTATAATAAGAAATACTTACTCCACATGGATAGTGAAGCAAGAACAAGGTGGTGCCTCGTGCCGCCGTCGCCATCGCTCGCTCGGCTTCAGCTTCGGCTTTGGCTTCAAATTCGAATTTGGATTTGAATTTGGAAAATGATCGATGAGATCTATCTTTTTGGACAAAATTGATTTGACGAAAATTTAATCTTAAAATACCAAAGGCAAACGCAATAATTTTTTATGTTTTTTGATCCTCCATTTATATGCATGCATGTAGTGGAGGAAACACTATTTTGAAATGCAGTGTAAAAGCGAATTGATGCTTCAGAAGGGATGCAAACCTTCAACGAAATAACACATTGATTAATAAAATGGTATGTATGTTTGGAAAAGACGCATTCTTTGGACGAACAGACATGATTTTCTAGAAAGGTTACACCTTTTTAGTGAACCATTGCCACCTTCCGGAAGAGGCACCTGATGGCTATATAAACCTGTTTTTATCCACAGGTTTAGGTACGAAATTTTTTTTTGAACATACAAACTCTTTTTGTCTTCAAAAACATTCTGTATGATCAATGAAATCGTTGAGTGAGTTCGAAGAGATTCCAATTGTTTGAGGTACCACTATAGTTGGTTTGTTTGGCCATTTTATTCTGGGAGGAAGATTCCATAACCTCGGGTACAGTGAGGGGAGTTATTCCTTAAGAACACTCTGTAAAGTCGGGGGACTTGGCCTTAAAAATTCTGTTTTATCTCATTTCTGAAAATTGACATACTTCTTGGATAGATTATTCGTAATCTTGTGTTGAAGGTGTTAAAGAAATTCATTAGTATTCTTGTCTTAGACTTGAACTTCTTAGAAGTTATTGTTGCATATATATATAAAGATTCTTGTACCCAAAAACATTGTAGATAACAATCTTAAGGAATAAGCTTTTTTCGGAATCTGTATAACTTGTTTCTGGAGATTAAAGCTTTAAGCTTTCTACTCCATTTGAACTTAACTAGTGATTTGAAGACATAAAATCTTCATCACAAGTTAAAGATCACTCGGTTGATGATTGGAAGTCATAAAAACTTCATCGTTAAAATAGAAACAAGAAGTGTTTAAAGTTGCTGCAATTTTTTAATAAGTATTCGATACACTAAAGGTACTATCTTGTGGTGACAGGAAAATAACGACTGATAATCAAATGCAAGATGCTGAACTACTATGGCGGCAACTACTATTGTCACGACGAGTTGTACTAATGCTCCGCAAGTTATGGCACCGGCGGAGAAACCTGGGAATTTCGCTGGTATTAACTTTAAGAAATGGCAACAGAAAATGTTCATCTACCTCACAACTCTCTGTCTTCAAAGGTTCACGATTGAGAAAACTCCGGAGGTGCCCGAGGAAACCTCTGAAAGAGAACGCTTCGTGATTATGGAGGCTTGGAAACACTCAGATTTCCTTTGCAGGAATTATATCTTGAGTGATCTCCAAGATGACCTTTACAATGTGTATAGTAGAACAAAGTCTGCAAAAAAAAGTTATGGGGAGCGCTATAACGAAAGTACAAGATAGAGGATGTCGGAACTAAAAAAGTTCTTCGTTGCAAGATTCCTGGAGTACAAAATGATAGACAACAAGTCTGTTGTTTTTCAGGTACAGGAACTGCAAGTGATCATCCATGATCTCCTAGCGGAAGGTATGATTTTGACAAATACCTTTGTTGAACAATTTAAAATGTTCTTAGTACTCACATGAAATGTAGGTTTGATTGTGAATAAAGCGTTTTAAATAGCAGCAATAATAGAGAAGCTACCACCTATGTGGAAAGACTTCAAGAACTATTTGAAACACAAATGTAAGGAGATGTCAGTTGAAGATCTTATTGTACGACTACGCATTGAAGAAGATAATAAGGCTGCGGAAAGAAGGTCAAGAGGCAATTCTGCAATGAGTGGAGCAAACATTGTAGAAGATGACCAAAACAACTCTAAAAAGCAAAAGAAAGTTGTAAATAAAAGCAATCAACCCAAGAAGAAATTCAAGGGAACGTGCTTCAACTGTGGCAAGATTGTCCACAAGTCTACGGATTATCGTGCCCCGAAGAAAGGAAGAAGAAGGACCAAGAAAATCTGGCTGAGTCTAAGAAAGAAACGGATGATCTGTGTGCTATACTTCCCGAATGCAACTTGGTAGGAAATCCTCGCGAATGGTGGATGGACTCTGGTGCCACCTACCATATTTGTTTTAACAAGGAGTTGTTTTTGATGTTCGCTCCGGCTCAAGTAGAAGAAAAAATCTACATGGCAAATCCGCTACTGCAAAAGTGGAAGGAACAAGAAAAGTGTTCTTGAAGATGACTTTCGGCAAAGTGTTGATACTTAACAATGTCTTGTATGTTCCGGAGTTACGAAAGAACTTAATTTATGTTTCACTTCTAGACAAGAACGAATTCAAATGTGTATTTGTTTTCGGAAAAATTATACTTACTAAAGGAGAAAGGCTACCTCAATGAGGGCCTATTTAAAATGAATGTAATGAATGTTGAAATCAATAAAAGTTAAATTTCTTTTACTTGCTTGAGTCTCCCAATTTGTGGCATGAACGATTAGGCCATGTTAATTACAAAACATTATGAAAACTGATTAACTTAGAAGTTTTGTCAAACTTTGAGTGCAATAAATTAAAGTGTCAAACTTGTGTGGAATCAAAGTATGCTAAGAATTCATATAAGTCCGTTGAAAAGAATCTCAATCCCTTAGACTTAATCCACACTGACATTTATGATATGAAGTCAACACTATCAAGTAGTAAGAAAAAGTATTTCTTAACTTTTATTAATGATTGCACTAGATATTATTATGTCTACTTGCTAAATAGTAGGGATGAAGCAATAGATGCGTTTAGGCAATACAAAACTGAAGTTAAAAATCAATGAGAGAAAAAGATCAAAACTATAAGAAGTGATAGGGGCAGAGAGTATGAATCTCCCTTCGCCGAAATATGTGTAGAGAATGGAATTGTCCATCAAACTACGGCCCCATATTCAGCTTAATCTAATGGAATTGCAAAAAGGAAAAATCAAACTTTGAAGGAAATGATGAATGTCTTACTTATAAGTTCAGGTTTACCGCAAAGCTTGTGCGGGGAGGTTATCCTTACAGCCAACCGAATACTCAATAGAGTTCCCCATAGTAAGGCACAATCAATTCCTTATGAAAAATAGAAAGAAAGGAAACCCAACTTGAAATATTTCAAACTGTGGGGGTTTCTAGCAAAGGTTCAAGTTCTTATGCCTAAAAGGATTAAGATAGGACCTAAGATGGTGGACTGCATGTTCATAGGATATGCTTCATAAATCCGAATATCTGGATATTAATGAAAATACGATAATTGAATCAGATAACGTTGAATTCTTTTAAAATATTTATCCGTATAAAACTAGACATGAACAGTCCAGTGGAGGGTCTAAACGACCTCGAGATAAACCAAGTGAGAATGTACATAATGATGAAAATCCAAGATGTAGTACAAGTCAAAGAACGTCAACTTTGTTTGGATAGGATTTTGTAATATTTCTCTTAGAAAATGAGCCTCAAATATTTAAGGAAGCGATGACATCTTCGGACTAGTCCTTTTAGAAAGAGGCAGTCAATAGTGAGATTGATTCAATCTTAAGCAACTATACGTGGCAGTTGATTGATCTTCCTCCAGTAAACAAACCTTTAGGATCTAAATGAATCTTCAAAAAGAAAATAAAAGCGAATAGTATTATTGACAAATACAAGGTAAAACTTGTAATAAAAGGCTTCAAACAAAAAGAAGGCCTTGATTACTTTGATACATACTCGATGATAACAAGGATAATGTCGATCCGAATGTTAATTGCCTTGGCGGCGGTGTTTGGTCTTAAAATCCATCAAATGGATGTGAAAACCATTCCTAAATAGAGAATTGGAGGAAGAAATTTACATGGAACAGCCTGAGGGTTTTGTGGTTCCAAGAAAAGAAAATTAGTTGTGTAAACTTGGTAAGTCACTTTGTGGATTAAAACAGGCACCTAAGCAATGGCATGCAAAGTTTGACCAAACCATGTTCGCAAGCGTATACTTAATTAATGAATGTGATAAATGTGTTTATATTAAAGACACTCCAAATCACCAAGCCATTGCATGTTTATATGTGGATGATATGCTGATCATCATTAGAGACATTTCAGACATAAATGTAATGAAACGAATGCTCAAGATCAAGTTTGATATGAAAGACCTTGGAGTTGCGGAACTAATCTTAGGGATAAGAATCCATAGAACTCCACAAGGGTTGGCATTGTCACAGTCTCATTACATCTAAAGAGTTCTTGAAAAATTCAAGTATATGAAATTTGGTATTGCCAAGACTTCATTGGATATAAACTTTGCACTTCGAAAGAATGAAAGAAAAAGTGACTCACAATTGGAGTACGCAAGAGTATTGAGATGTTTAATGTATATAATAAACTGTACACAACCAGACATATCATGCGCTATAAGTAAGTTGAGTCGGTACACGAGTAGTCCTAATAAAACTCATTAGATGGCAATGAAAAGAGTTTTGGGGTATCTTAAATACACTCAAGACTACGCTTTGTATTATAATAAATATCCCGCGGTACTTGAAAGATATAGTGATGCAAATTGGATCACCGGATTGAAGAAAGTAAAATTCACGAGTGGATATATATTTACTATCGGTGAAGGAGCGGTCTATTGGAAATCATCCAAACAAACTTGTACTGCTCGCTTTATAATGAAATCTGAATTTATCGCATTGGATAAAGTAAGTGAAGAAGTAGAATGACTCTGAAATTTTTTGGAAGATATTCCTTATTGGCCCAAACCAGTGACACCAGTATGTATACACTGTGATAGCCAAGCGGCAATAGGTAGGACAAGGAGCATGATGTACAACGGTAAATCTCGTCACATAAGACATAGATAATACCGTTAGAGAACTTCTCTCTAGTGGAATTATCACTGTTGACTATGTGAAGTCAAAGGATAATGTGTCAGATCCACTTACAAAAGGTTTATCTAGAGAAGGAGTTGAGAGAATATCCAAGGGAATAGGTTTAAGGCCTAGGACAAGTCAGCATGTCGGTAACTCTACCTAGCACACTGGAGATCCCAAGAGCTAGGTCCAAGGAGATCAAACAAAGTTGTATCTGGCAGGCTCAACATTGTCAAATACCCAACCCATTCTCATGATGTAGACAATGTTTAGTAAACGAGGATAAGACTTATGGTGTAAAGTCTTTTAATGATTATCTAAATTTGGTAGATTTAACCAAATAGTTTAATCTATAGGATTGAATGTTTAGAAATTACCTATGTAAGGGCAAAGTGGAAGCCGCTTCAAGGAGAATATTAGTAAAGGTCTATTCTCTAAGCTCTCTTGAAATTAGGACATGTTCATGGCTAAAAAGAACAAGACCATGAGAACCATAAACAGTTAAAGGTTGGTTGTGTAACATGTGTTGTCTAGGTGTACACTAAAGCTCGACGGTTTAAAGATATCAAATCTACTGATTGATCGAGTGCATCCGATGTATGTTAACTACGGAAAGTTCAAAGGGAAACCCACTTATCCAGATGCAATCAGTCTTTGCTTGATGATCACATACTTGTCCGTAAAATTTTATGAAAAAGTAGCCATTCTTCATTTATGTGGGGGATTGTTGGGTTCAATATGTATAAAAAGTGTGAATGAAAAATAGAGGAAAAATAGTAAAGAGAAAGAGAGACACTAAAATGAAAAGTGTACTCTTTTAAGGAAAAGTTCACTAATTCTCCCACATTGGTGGGAGAAGCAAACTTTGAAGTGTTTATAATGAGAAGAACTTACCCCACATGGATAGTGAGGCAAGAACAAGGTGTTGTCTTGCGTTGTCATCATCATTGCTTGCTCAGCTTCAACTTTGGTTTGGGATTTGGATTTGTCAAATAATCGATCGATGAGATCTATCTTTTGGGACAAAATTGATTTGATAGAAATTTAATCTAAAAATACCAAAGGGAAAATGCAATAATTTTTCTGTGTTTTGATCCTCCATTTATATCCATACAAGCACTGGCGGAAATACTATTTTGAAATGCAATGCAAAAGCGAATTGATGCTTTGGAAGAGATGCAACCCTTCAACGAAATAACATATTGATTAACAAAATGGTATGTCTGTTCAGAAAAGACCCATTCTTTGGACGAACAGATAAGATTTTTCAGAAAGGTTACACCTTTTAAGTGAACCATTGCCACCTTTTGGAAAAGGCACCCGATGGCTATATATACCTACTTTTATCTACAGGTTTAGGTACGGAAAATTTTTCTGAACATACAAACTCTTCTTGTCTTCAAAAACATTTTGTTTGATCAATCAAATCGTTGAGTGAGTTCGAAGAGATTCTAATTTTTTGAGGTACCGCTATAGTTGGTTTGTCTGGCCATTTTTTCCTAAGAGAAAGATTCCATAACCTCGGGTACAGTAAGGGAAATTATTTCTTAAGGACACTCTGTGAAGTCGGAGGAGTTGGCCTTAAAAATTCTGTTTCATCTCATTTTTAAAAATTAACATACTTCTTGGATAGATTATTCGTAGTCTTGTGTTGAAGGTGTTAAAGAACTTCATAAGTGATTTTGTCTTACACTTGAACTTCTGTTGAAGTTACTGTTGGATATCTATATACAGATTCTTGTAATCGAAAATGTTGTAGATAACAATCTTAAGGAATAATCTTAATTTGGAATCTGTATAGCTTGTTTTCTGGAGATTAAAGCTTTAAGCTTTCTAATCCATTTGAACTTAACTAGTGATTTGAAGACATAAAATCTTCATCACAAGTTAAAGATCACTCGGTTGACGATTGGAAGTTATAAAAACTTTATCGTTAACTTAGAAACAAGAAGTGTTTTAAGTTGCTGCAATTTTTAATAAGTATTTCAATATACTAAAGGTACTATCTTGTGGTGACAGGAAATTGATGACTAATAGCCAAATGTATGATGCTAGAATGACTTATGGAGGCAAGTAGTATTGCCACGATGAGTCTTACTAATGCTCCGCAAGTTATGGCACCGACACAAAAACCCGAGATGTTTGCGGGTATTGACTTTAAAAGATGGCAGCAGAAAATATTCTTCTACCTCACAACTCTCTATCTTCAAAGGTTCACGATTGAGGAAGATCCGAAGGTACTCGAGGGAACCTCTGAAACAGAACACTTCATGATTGTGGTGGCTTAGAAACACTTACATTTTCTTTGCAGGAATTATATTTTGAGTGGTATCCAAGATAACCTTTACAATGTATATAGCGGAACAAAGATTGCAAAAGAGTTATGGGGAGCACTAGAATAGAAGTACAAGATAGAGGATACCGAAACTAAAAAGTTCTTCGTTGTAAGATTCTTGGAGTACACAATAATAGACAACAAGTCTATTGTTTCCCAAGTGCAGGAACTGCAAGTGAGCATCCATTATCTCCTAATGGAAGGTATAATTTTGACAAATACCTTTGTTAAATAATTTAAAAATATTCTTAGTATTCATATGAACTTTATTATAGGTTTGATTGTGAATGAAGCATTTCAAGTAGCAGTAATTATAGAGAAGCTACCACCTATGTGGAAAGACTTCAAGAATTATTTGAAACATAAATATAAGGAGATGTCAGTTGGAGATCTGATTGTATAACTATGCATTGAAGAAGATAATAAGGCTGCGGAAAGAAGGTCAAGGGGCTACATGGAATAGCCTGAAGGTTTTGTGGTTCCAGGAAAAGAAACTAAGGTGTGTAAACTTGTTAAGTCACTTTATGGACTAAAACAAACTCCTAAGCAATGGCATGCAAAGTTTGACCAAACTATGTTGGCAAACGGATTCAAAATTAATGAATGTGATAAATATGTTTATATTAAAGACACTTCAAATTACCAAGTCATTGTGTATTTATATATGGATGATATATTGATCATCAGTATAAACATTTCTGACTTAAATGCAACGAAATAAATACTCAAGAGCAAGTTCGATATGAAAGACCTTGGAGTTGTAGATGTGATCTTAAGGATAAGAATCCATAGAACTCCACAAGGGTTGGCATTGTCACAGTCTCATTACATTGAAAAGGTACTTAAAAATTTCAAGTATATGGAATTTGGTATTGCCAAGACTTCGTTAGATGTAAGCTTTGCATTTTGAAAGAATAAAGGTGAAAGTGACTCACAATTGGAGTACGCAAGAGTATTGGGATGTTTAATGTATATAATGAACTGTACATGACCAGAAATAGCATGCACTATAAGTAAGTTGAGTCGGTATACGAGTAATCCTAATAAAACTCATTGGATGACAATGAAAAGAGTTTTGGGGTATCTTAAATACACTCAAGACTACGCTTTGCATTATAATAAATATCCCGCGGTACTTGAAAGATATAGTGATGTAAAGTGGATCACCGGATCGAACAAAGTAAAATCTATGAGTGGATATGTATTTACTATCGGTGGAGGAGCGGTCTATTGGAAATCATCCAAACAAACTTGTACTGCTCGCTTTATAATGAAATCTGAATTTGTCGCATTGGATAAAGTAAGTGAAGAAGTAGAATAGCTTCAAAATTTTTTGGAAGATATTCCTTATTGGCCCAAACCAGTGACACCAGTATGTATACACTGTGATAGCCAAGCGGCAATAGGTAAGGCAAGGAGCATGATGTACAACGGTAAATCTCGTCATATAAGACGGAGACATAATACTATTAGAGAACTTCTCTCTAGTGGAATTATCATTGTTGACTATGTGAATTCAAAGGATAATGTGTCAGATCCATTTACAAAAAGCCTATCTAGAAAAGGAGTTAAGAGAACATCCAAGGGAATGGGTTTAAGACCTAGGACAAGTCAGCATGTCGGTAACTCTACCTAGAAGACTGGAGATCCCAAGAGCTAGGTTCAAGGAGATCAAACAAAGTTGTGTCTGACAGGTTCAACATTGTCAAATACCTAACCCATTCTCATGATATGGACAATGTTTAGTAAACGAGGATAAGACTTATGGTGTGACATCTTTTAATGATTATCTAAATTTGGCAGATTTGACCAAATAGTTTAATCTATAGGATTGAACGTTTAGAAATCACCTATGTGAGGCCGAAGTGAAAGCCGCTTCAAGGAGAATGTTAGTAAAGACGTATTCTCTAAGCTCTCGTAAAACCAGGACGTGTTCATGGCTAAAAAAACAAAACTGTGAGAACCATAAATGGTAAAAGCCTGATTATGTGACGTGTGTTGTCTAGGTGTACATTAAAGCTCGACGGTTCAAATATATCAAATCTACCGATTGATCGAGTGTATCCGATGCATGTTCACTATGAAAAGTTCAAAGGAAAATCCTCTAATCCATATGCAATCAGTCTTTGATTGATGATCCCATACTTATCCGTAAAATTTTACGAAAAAGTAGCCATTTCCCATTCATGCGGGGGATTGTTGGGTTCAATATGTATGAAAAGTTTGAATGGAAAATAGAGGGAAACTAGTGGAGAGAAAGTGAGACACTAAAATGGAAACTGTACTTTTTTAAGGGAAAGCTCACTAATTCTCTCACATTGGTGGGAGAATGGAACTTTGAAGTGTTTATAATAAGAAACACTTACTCCACATGGATAGTAAGGCAAGAACAAGGTGGTGCCTCACGCCGTCGTTGTCGTCTCTCGCTCGGTTCAGCTTTGGCTTTGGCTTCAGATTTGGATTTGGATTTGGATTGGAAAAATGATCGATCGATGAGATCTATCTTTTTGGACAAAATTGATTTGACAGAAATTTAATCCAAAAATAGCAAAGGGAAAATGCAACAATTTTTTCTGTGTTTTGATCCTCCTTTTATATGCATGCATGCAGTGGCAGAAACACTATTTCGAAATGCAGTGCAAAACCAAATTGATGCCTCGGAAGGGGTGCAACCCTTCAATAAAATGACACACTGATTCATGGAATGGTATGCCTGTTCGGAAAAGACGCATTCTTTAGACGAACAGACGTGATTTTCTAGAAGGGTTACACCTTTTAAGTGAACCATTGCCACTTTTCGGAAGAGGGACCTGATGGCTATATAAACCTGCTTTTATCCACAGGTTTAGGTACGAAAAAATTTTTTTAACATACAAACTCTTCTTGCCTTTAAAAACATTCCGCGTGATCAATCAAATCGTTGAGTGAGTTCGAATAGATTCTAATTTTTTGAGGTACCGCTACAGTTGGTTTGTTTGGTCATTTTATCCTGGGAGAAAGATTCCATAGCCTCGGTTACAATGAAGAGAATAATTCCTTAAGGACACTCCGTGAAGTCGGGGGACTTTGCCTTAAATATTCTGTTTCATCTCATTTCTGAAAATTAACACACTTCTTGGATAGATTATTCGTAATCTTGTGTTGAAGGTGTTAAAGAACTTCATAAGTGTTCTTGTTGTAAACTTGAGCTTCTGTTGAAGTTATTGTTGCATATATATATATATATATATATACAGATTCTTGTACCCAAAAATGTTTTAGATAATATTTGTATTGCAGTTCCTATTTTCAAGTCTCCATAAAATCAGCACATTAATTAATGGAGTTAATTATGTAAAAGAATAATGGTATTTGATTTTATTTCCATAATTGTAGGCAAAACAGTTACCTCATACGTTGTAGTACCTAGGGGTGTTCATGGTTTGGTTTTTAACCAAACTGAACCGCGATCCAGACCAAACCTATTAAAAAACCCGATATTTGGTTAGGTTTGGTTTTGAATTTTAAAAAACGATACTAATTTGATTTGATTTGGTTTTACTCTAAAATAACCAGTAAAATAACCAAACCGAACCTATATATATATATATATTTTAATTATTTATGTATTATTCATAAATACAATATAAATATTTGTTACATTTTATGTTTTAATCATGATTTAACTTTAGTTGTAACACACTAAGTCATATCTTCATACAGTTGATAGTACCTTATGAGATTCTAAATGAATTTCGCACTTTGAATGGCGAATGATACTTAGCTGAGATTCAGTAGACTATAGACAATCACTTATTTTAACTTTCTTTTCGAACCTTATTGAACAAAAAGTTTATGTGTTCACCTTTTGGGGGGTTTATCATATCATTTTGTTAAATGTAGTTTTAAAAAAAAAAATTAGAAGCGTTCATATGGTGTTGTTTATAGCTTTGCTGAAGTATAACACTCAGTTGACATCTTAGTTTCAAGGTTGAGATACAACACTCGGTTAACATCTCATATGTTAGATTGGAATTGTTTTCTTAAATTTTTAACTTTTACCTTTAGCTAAAGTTATAAACCGAAAAAATCGAACCAAACCGAACTAAACTGACAAGAACCAAACCGACGGTTATTTTTTTGTTTGGTTTGGTTTGATTTTAGAAATTTAAAAACCGACTAAGTTGGTTTGGTTATGATTTTGACCAAGAACCGACCAAACCGATCCATGAACACCCCTAGTAATACCGTATAAGGCACAAAGTAATGTATATGTATTTTTCTAAAGCTGAGAGAGAGAAAGTTCATCCAAGATTCTATGTAATTACTTTCATTAAGGATGGGATTTATGTTGTTTATACAAAATTATTTACATTTTTTCAAAAAATTATTTTACTTTAGTGAAAAAAAGTGAAAACAAGATGCATTTGGTCATGAAAATTTTAAATACAATTCTAAAATTTTATTTGAAAAAGCGAAAACTAGTTACACTTGTTTTCACTTTTTTCACGCATACTTCTCTCACAAAATTTCAAAAACAACTTTAATTTATATTTATGGTCAAACACAACTCCAACTTCAATTTTAACTCCAACTCCAACTCCTAAAAATTATGATTTTCATGGTCAAACGGAGCCTTAATGTTGGGAAAGGATACTGTGGGGCCAAGTTTAGTCAATGGACAGAAAATGACACTTCGGCATTTTTATTTCCAACTAATTTAGCTTACATGCGTTGCACGTATATTTTGCGTTTTCATTTAATTTAGAAGATTGGCACATAATTTTTTTAACTAAAATATGTACATGTAAACATCGAAAATAAACTTGATCTATAAAATAAAATACAAGCACAAAATAACTAAATAAATAAATAGAAGTGAATATTCCGCTACTTATTCAAAGTTGTCTATGTGAGTAAATATTATGTAATTCTTCTATCTATTACTCCCTCTGTTCATTTTTACTTGTCATTATTTCACTTTTCAAAGTCAAACTGCATAAATTTTGACCAATATTTTAAGATATAGTTTTTGGCCATATTAATATAAGAAAGATTGCAACTTATCGCATTTTCCGTATAATTTTTGGTCAAATAAATTTTAAATTTAGATATTAAATTAATATACTTCAATTTAGTTTTGTAAATAAGTTAAATTGAACTCGAGAAACAAAGTAGTGACAAGTAAAAGTGAATGGAGGGAGTTCTCCGTAACCAATGAATCGAAATTGTAACTCCACAATGATACAAACTTAAGAGCTTCTATTTTGAATTCTAAAATAAACAAAAGCTATATCGAAAATATATGATAATTTATTATTTAAATATCAAGAATATATGAAGTAATATTTCAAAAAACTTACCTTAAATTACAAGTAAATTTGTCTCGTTCACATATACTATCAAGATTTCATGAAAAAACTTCTCAATTAGCAATTGTCTATCAAGAATACATGATAACTTTTTGTTGTAAACTTCAAGAACATACCAAATTTTAGAGAGGCTATCTCAAATCACAAGCAAATTTATCTCTTTAATCATAGATGCTATCAAGATTTCAATTGGTAAGAAAATTCTAAAACTTCAAGAATATGTTAAAATTTTAGAAAGCGTACTCTAAATCACAATCAAATTTATCGCTTTGGTCATAGATGCTATCAAGATTTCAGTGGTAACAAAATTATATACCTAAACTTATTTTGCACATAAATTTCTCAATTAGCAATTGTCTATCAAGAATACATAATAATTTATTATTCTAAACTTCAAGAATATACTAAAATCACAATGACCAATTAGCAATTATCTATGTATCGAAAATATACAATAATTTTATTATTGTGAACATCAAGAATATACTAAAATTTTAAAAACTTACCTCAAATTACACGTAAATATGTCTCTTCAATCATGATACTACCAAGATTTCACACTGAAAAAAATTGTCAATTAACAATTCTCTATCAAGAATACATGATAATTTATTATTATTAACTTTAAGAACACACTAAAATTTTAGAAAACATATAAAATCAAATTTTCAATTGGTAAAAATATTCTACAGCTAAATCTATTTTTTCACTAAAAACTTCATAATTAGCAATGTTAGCAATTAGGACTTCTAGCGCCCCCCCCCCCCCCTCCCCCCATGCTGTTAGAAACACATACAAACCCTAAGTAAATTAATAGATATATATAAAGGAGACGATGTGACACCTCTCTCTGATCTCCATTGATATTTATCTTTTTATTTTATTTTTTTTGGTCATTTTTTAATTCTAAAAGATGAAAAAAGTTCACCTTAAAATTATACACAACATTAAAGATGGTTATATTAAATTCTTTTCATCATCGGTGTTATTAAGATTTTCTCTTTTATGTGCTATGTAAAAAAAGAAAAATTAAAAAGCACTCCTTAAACTCTCTTAATCATGTTAAATATGCAAGAAAAAACTGAAAATTATTTGTGAAAACTCAAGAATCAATATATATATATATATATATAATATAAGCGTGAAGACCCTTAGAAAAGTGATTTGAACTTTCTGCCCTTCATTAAAATATTTTGCAATAGATAAAATCGTCTTTTCACTTTTTTCCTCAATTAAAATTATATTTATAATTAAGCAATCCTAAAAAATATAGTAAGAGGAAATCCTATTCTATTAGAGTCAGAAAAGCTCATTCAACTATAAAAGATTATGACATTATTTGTCTCTGTGCCTACGTTAATGAGAGTTGTGGTTGAGAGCTTGATTACCGGACTAGAATTTAAAGTTGTTGTTCATCGAGGTTGGGAGGAAATATGATAGAGAAGGAATAATGGGTGGACGTGAGTGTAATTGTGGTATATTTTCTGAGTTAATTAATTATGTGGTCAGTAGCTTCTTTGATCATGTAATTATTTGAAATATATTTCTTTCTTGGCCGAATATACTAAACCTAATATTGACCTTTTTTTTTGCAGCCTTTGTAATCTTGGTCTTCGTAAGTTATTTTCTTATTAATTTATCTTGGTTAAGGTATTTATACTTCACCCTATACTTTAGTTCAATCTTTTTATTCTTTTTCACTAATTCAATGTCTCTTCTAATGATAGATATTTTCAAAAGTGTAAAATTGAGTTGAGTAAGTTACAAACCAATAAATTTATATAACAAATTATATTGTGCTTGCATATCTATTATCATATGTTTACATTTCGTAGTTGACTTTATGTATGTCAAACAAAGGCACACTCAAAATTTAAGGATTGTAAATATTTAAGAGGTTCGAACACATATATTAAAGTTCCGCCTCAAAGTCTTTCTTAATTGTATGTTTTCGTTCTCTTCAATCACATCCTTCTTTTGGCTAACAAAGGATAATTTTCTAACATGATTTGATTTGCCTTTTTTTTTACTCTTTTATTTTATAATAATGCTAAAATCTTTTAGTTTTATGTGATTTTTTTAATTTTTAAATGTATTTAGTTTTATTATATTAATGAACAAGGAAGATAAATAAGGAAATAAGATTTTTTTCTTTAATGCATATTATAATTTAGCCTATTAATTATGATTTTAAAGCTACCAAAGATTCTTTTCTATTGAATTTTAGTAAATATAAATTTAGACATTTTAAGCATTATATTTAACTTAGATTTTGAACGTAATTTATAGATTTAGCCATTTCTCTGCTTCTTCTATGTTTTTTTTTTTTTATATATGGTAAGGAAAAAGAATATGTATATATGTATATATGTATATATATATATATAATCTATCTATAATCTATCCATAATCTATTAAAAATGTGAAGACCCTTAGAAAAATGATTTGAACTTTTTTTCCTTCATTAAAAGTATCCGCAATAGATAAAATCGTCTTTTCACTTTTTTTCTCAATTTATTATTTAATTATTTCTATAATATTGAATCCTAAAATATATTGAATTAGGATAAAAAAAATATGGTAAACTTTTTACTATTAAATTAGGAATCAGTAAAAACCTCAAATAAGTTGTCTGCATATCGGAGACTAATTTTTTCAAAATCTTAATACCAACCGTAGAATGTTTTCTTGTTTTCAATCTACTGGCCACCTCCAACCATTGTCATACTAAGGATATATTTACGATCCTTCTGTGAAGTTTGTGTTTATTAAATTATTAGTTTAATCGCACGTGCCTCGTTTGTACGTTTTTGATTGAAACTCAAATGCTGGCATGATAATAACATAAACCAGCCACCATCTTCTTGATCTTGTACATTATCTTGTCAAATTTTGTTAGTTCTTCGTTTACTTTCATTCATGGTTATTTTGTTCGAGTGGGTGTGTTTTATTTTTGCCTTTTGAGTCTGATATAGTATAGTTTTCTCCAATCTCGTTCACTTGTTTTTTTCAAATTCTATTTGTTTTTCATATATTTTCGTTTATGATAATTTCATCCGACCATCTGAACTTTGTTGCATTAGCATCAATGACGGTTAACTTGGACATGTATATTTTACAATCAAGAATTCACTTTTACTGTCAATCAAGACATTGAATCTGTTAGTGTTAGATAGTAGGATACTGGTAGTAATCCTCCGTGGTATAGCATATGACTCGCAGCACACGAGGCTCTTGTCAAAAAGGTATATAGGTATACTATGTATTCAACCGTAAAGATAATCAAGCAATGTAGAGCTGAGTTGCCAGAATATTAACTTATTTGTTCTTAAATTTTTTTACTATTGGTATATTTCACCTTTTCTAATAGTGAGCTTTTAGATATCATGGACTTTGTATCTATTTTTGTTCTCACGTGGGGTTAGATATTTGCTTTGAAGTCCTACTAAATTTATATTCACGTCAGGAAGTCTCACATTAGAATGAATACACAAAACTTCTAATTAAGAATGAAGGAATATTTATCACTCAATCTAACTCTTATTTGCTTAATGTCTAAACAAAAAACCTAGATAATGAAGATATATTTATAAAAAAGTTTTAACACATGATGAATTTATTAACTTTTGGGATTACTTCACACCTAATGTACTTGTAACAATTCTTTAATTTTTTGTAATTGTTAATTTCTTATTAATTACGTTATATTATTATGTTCATATATAATAATAATAATAATAAATTCTGTATAGTATTTAGGAGTTTGAAATAACTAAAATTTTAATTATTAAAATTTTTCTTATTTGAATTATATAAAAATTCTAAAATAAAAGAAATTTGTGTGAAAAGAAAATTTTATACTGAACGAAAACTTTGTGCCTGCAAGGAAGCTTAATTTTAGGATTTTAAATTTAGTACGAGTTTAACTACACAGATTTGATACCAATCGAGAAATTGTATTCCATTTTCATATGAAGAACATTAGCATGTACTTTCTCTTTTAAATTTTGTTGGGATCCTTTAAATAAGATTGAGGGTGAGGAACTTGGGGCTTCGGGCCACAGGTGACAAAAGAGATTTAAAATGAGGTGTAGGTGACATAAGTCTTAATAATTGAGTAGAGGTAACAATTACTTAATTATGAATTAAGAAAGTTTGGGAAATTTCAAAATAACCCATAAGTTTTTAAATTTATACTTTGATCCAAATGTTAGTTAATATAACAGGAAATGAAGGGGAAAAAGGCATCTTTTTCTCTCTCCTTATCCGTTGTTATTTTCTCTCTCTTCGTGATATTTGTTGTTCATTGTTGCTGCTGCTTTGTTCATCATCTTCTGATTCATTATCATCATCTTATACTTCATTATCATCTTTATATTCTTCTTGTTGACCATTGTTGTTGTTGTTACCCCAACTGCTGCTCTTTGATCAAATTCTTGTGTCAAATTTTATTTTGTAAATCACTTTCAACTTTGGCATTTACTTGAGAGGAGACTTTGGTAAGTCAAATTATGCTTTTTAGTTGAATTTGTCATCTGGATAACTACTAGTGTGTTGTTTTTTCAACAATAGCTAGCACGCGAACATGAATGCAACATAAGAGCAATCTGTTTAAACAAATCTATTATCTGTGGCACCAGATAAATGTTCTGTTGTAACAGTAGACTTATGTTGGATTCAGGTTTATGGTTCTAGGTGCCTGTAATATGAATCAAATAGATGGGTATTCGGTTGCACCAAATTAGTAATTTGTTTCAACAGATAAATAATTTGTTTCACCAGATTACTAATCTGTTTCGAAAAATAAATTTCAGCTCCTATCAAAAACCAAACAGATAACTCATATGTTCTTGCAATTGATACTGGAATCAAATTATTGCTTAATTGTAGACATGTCATTCGTTAAGAAATAGAAATAGACAGCATGGAAATTAAATAAGAAATAAAAAGTCAAGTGCATCAAACATAAATTTTTATAAAACAAACAAAAAAATACATAGATAAAAGAAAAAAAGATGAATTATTATTATCATCATTGTCATCATTATTATTTGTATGGCTAGCCGGCTAATCTTCAACCGGCAGCAGCAGCGCCCTCCGTAGCCTGCGAATCTCCCGCAGTATCCTTACTCTGACGGCAGCCAACTCCCAATGCAGGTCATGAACCTCCTTCGACGACATCCCAAACAGGATCAGTCATATCTAGAAATTGCATAAGTTGACAATAAAGCAGATTATATATCTGTTGCATCAGATAAACCATTTGTTACAACAGATATATCATCCGTTGCAACAAATAGATAACCTGTTGCATCAGATAATATATTAGTTGCAACATATAATATATATATATTTAAAAAAAATTATCTTCATGACATCCAATTTTTTTAAATTTTTAATTATATAAATTAATAAAGAATATTTAAAAACAAAAACATTTCTGATGAGTTTTTTACGGTTTAAATTGCGTTTATCATTTATTTCCTTATTTTTTTCTGTGAAAAGAAATGACTTAATTAAATCAAGCTGGTGAGTT
Source organism: Capsicum annuum (assembly GCF_002878395.1). Taxonomy (NCBI): domain Eukaryota; kingdom Viridiplantae; phylum Streptophyta; class Magnoliopsida; order Solanales; family Solanaceae; genus Capsicum; species Capsicum annuum. The sequence goes on along the minus strand of NC_061119.1, from coordinate 54,583,709 downwards.
TTATTATTGTGACAAGTCATGACTTTTCAGCTTATTAAATTTAAATAACCTTTTACTCAATTTAAAAATTGAATACACCAGGTTTTCAATAACCGTTTTTTTAATAACCATTTTTTTAAATTGAGTTATGGTAACAGATTGTATATCTGTTACATCAGATAACCCATCTGTTTCAACAGATATACCATCTATTGCTATAAATCAACCATCTATTTAAGGAGCTTTTTGAATTTCTTCTAATTGATTCATCAGTCACAATAGATGAGGAATTTGATGCATCAACGTTTTTTGTTTTTGTTTATTGAATGTGTTTAGACAAAAGTCACAGTCATGACTATTCATTCATTTTTTGTTTAACAATCACATCATCATATAACTTAATTAAATTAATTCAATGTTGTGACTTTTTTTTAAATTAAATAATCTTTCTTTTACAATTATAATGTCATTTAGTTCCTTATTATTTATTAACGAACCGGTTTAGTAGAATTTCTCATCATATGACTTTTCACTACTATTTGTTGCCACAAATGCTCAATCTCTACCTCCAACCGTCGACATGCTGAGACAAGGGAATAAATAAAATGATAATTAAATATTGAATAAGAATTAAAAATTAAAAGTTGACCAAACCAAACATATACATAGATTTTTTTGAATCCCTTATAGGTAGATCGGATATAAAAAAGGAAAATACATACGCTAAAAGAAAAAAAAACATAACCTAATTATTATTACTACTATTGTTATTATTATTATTACTATTATTATTGTCAACCTGACAATTTTCATCCGGCAGCAGCTGGGCTCTCCTCAGCCTTGCTCTGAAGTCGGCCAAATCCCTCTAGAGTTCATCAAAATGCCGTTGAAGTTCCTGCACGGACTCCATATGAATTTTTTTGTACGAATCTGGATCAGCCATATTAGTATTGTAAGTGTAATAGAATGAACGAGTGGGTAAGAGGAGGCCGGAGGGACCTATTTATAAAATGATTGAATTAGAAGTGGGGACTTGACTTAGTCAAACAAAATACTATGGTTGTTCATATACCTTAATTAAATAAAACTGGTGACTTTTTGAATATGTAAATTAAAAAAATCGAATCTAAATACAATATTTTATTTTTTTATTGATTTTGAAAAGATACAGATTGGTAATCTGTTGCAAAATATATTTCACCTGTCAGATAACTTATAACATATTGACAATCTGTTGCAACAGATGGATATATCAGTTTACTTTTCCATCAGTTGTGGCGTCTATTGCACTTGCTAGTCATCTATTTATTCAATTTCATCGAGAGCAATAGATTTTTCTAAACACTTCTTG
>NC_061119.1:54549970-54579379 GCF_002878395.1 Capsicum annuum | reverse complement strand
CAAGAAGTGTTTAGAAAAATCTATTGCTCTCGATGAAATTGAATAAACAAATGACTAGCAAGTTGCAACAGATGCCACTGCTGATGAAAAAACAAACTGATATATCCATTTGTTATAATAGATTGTCCATATGTTGTAAGTTATCTGACAGGTGAAATATATTTTGCAATTGATTACCAATCTGTCTCCTTTCAAAATACAATAAAATGATAAAATATTGTATTTAGATTCATTTTTTTTTAATTTACATATTCGAAAAGTCACCAATTTTATTTAATTAAGGGATATGAACAGTCGTGGCTTTTTATTTGACTAAGTCAAGTCACCACTTCCAATTCAATCATTTTGTCATTGTGGTCGTTAAGCTCAATATAGAGCTCTTGATATTTTGTGAGTTTGTCAATGAGGACCATTTTCCTTCTTGGCAACTTTCTTATAATACTCCTCTTGGTCCTTCTTAGCTCTACGCAAGGTCAATGAGAAGTATAGAAGATTCTCTTTGAGGTTTTCCAAGGCAAGCGCTCTCTCAGCTGATAAATCCTATGCTGTAGTATATATGGATAGTTCAACACTTAATGCAGAACAATTTTCTGTTAGAAGCAAGTCTTGAGAAGACATAATCAGTAATCTATCAATATCAGCTTTCGCCGTGTCAAGTAGTTCTGTTGATATCTTGTCTTTTATGGAGAAAATCGATCAGCAGAAAAATCAAATGATTGAGATTGTTTAATCTGTCTACTAACTCAAGCAAAGACATCTTCTAGATTATCAAACTTCACAGGGAAGTCTGGTGGTTCAATAACATCAAATGTCTTGTTTCCAGTATTAGTTAATTATGGGGAGATTCTGCCTTCTTCACCATCCTGAAAAGAAAAATCACTCAAAATTAGATGAAGTATCTCTACATAACGACACAAGATGAACTAAATCTAGCATTCAGTGTTTCCTTCCTATTCCTCCTCTTTTTATCTTCTCACCTTTTTCAGATTCGAAAATTTTCTTTTTTTGAATTCTTGATAATGCCTTGGAAATTGCTTTCTTTCTCCTCTTAGCCTTAATCTTTAATGGAGTGAATGAAACTGAAATCCTCTTTGATTAAATGACACTACTGTTAGATATCAATTCATTTACATTAGCAGTTAATGCATTAACGGTATTAATCACACCATCATGTTTTGCCTTGTACTCTTCATATTTGCATGCACAGGATAAGGAAGGAGGAGCAAGATTGATCATTTTTCTCCCATATAAAGGGCAACATATCCGTCATGCAAAAGCCTACACCGTTGCCAGAAATGTTTGCCACAACGAAAGTCTGTAGAAGGCATGACAAATAAACATGAGCAATATCCGACATTAAATCTTAACAAGGTATCAGAACCATATTCATGGTCCCTCAGCCTTCTCAGTTCGGACCTACCAAACTTAACTGCAAAATTGCAGATATCTTGTTTGAATGATCTATGACTAATCGGTAAAAATAGTATTCACAAAATCAGTGTACTCTATGTGTGTTTCCACGATAACATTATCAGTAATACGTACCTCCCACATATAAAGTGGTTCCATCTGCATGCAGCTTATTCCTCCAAACCCATCTTTACTGCAGCCTCTTGTGATGGTCAGGTAAAATTTGATCAACTTTCGGCTCTTTATATATCTACAAAGAAGAAGGAAAAAATTTATGTCACAGAAAGAACATTATCCATCTGTTGCAACAGATGTAGAGTCTGTTGCATCAGATGTGGAGTCTGTTGCATTAGACGTGGAGTTTAATGCAACAGATGTAGTTTCTCCATCTATTGCAACATCAACAACAACATAAACTACAAACAACGAATAAGAACATCAACAACAAAGAAAACAACAACATTTATTCTAACAACATCATCAACAATGAAGAAGCATACATCCTATGTTCCAACACCATCAACAACCAGGGACGAACCCACATGGAGTCCTCCGGGTGCGCGAGTACAGACTAAACTCGTATCAAACTTTATATATGTATATGGAAATTAAGAAAAAATGTATATAATCTAATCAGTGTGCACCCATAGTAAGAGTTGTTTGGTTAGCCTAGTTGTTGTTTATGGGTGCTTAAGGCTATTTAGTTCTTTTGGTCTTGAGTTCAATTCCCACTCAGCACATATTTTTTAAATTTTGGTAACCAACTCTTCTCTTCTTATTCACTTTAAACTTTCTTTTATTTTTTTTCTCCCTTACTCTTTTGTTGATTGTTCGGACTCCACTATTTTTAAGCTAAGAAGCACCCACCGTCTAAAAAACCTGGATCCGCCACTTTCAACAACACCACACCATAAGTTTCAACAACGCCAACCCCACCAACAACATCAATAACAACATCAACAATAAAGAAACAAATAAAATACATAAAAAATGATACTGCCAACAAGGCTTTTAAACTTCTCCCAACAGATGACTTTTTTTCGTATCTTGTAATAAAAATTCTCGGTTCGTTTATTCAACAATTAAAAGTTCCTTCAAAATTTTTAAATAAATATGATATGGGAAAATGGTAATTAAATAAAAAAAGATGTAAATAACTTGCAAGAAGAAGACGAGAATGAAAGAGCAATAGTGAATCATACCTTAATATCAAAAGGAGATCAAAACAACAATTTTAGTCGAGGAATCTAAGATATGAATATGGATCGATTTAGATCCGAAAGGAAATTTATGAGAAAGAGGAGAGAAAAAAAAGGCTGTGATAACCCTGAAGAGGATAAAAAGAAAAAAGATGAGAGACGAATAAAATAAACTTAGGGCTGAAGGAGAGATGAGATAATTCTAATTTCTAGATGTACTATCCTTAATATTAAATGACTAAACAATGTGTATTTATTCAAATTTATATTTTCAAAGTATAATTAATAAGGCTAATTTGGTAGTAAAATAACCCCTAATTAATATTTTCTTAATGGGTGTGTCAAGTCAATAGGAGCTAACTAATATAATATAAAATGGAAGAAGTATTAAGGGTTTCAATATTCATTAATAATTTGAGGGGCACAAAGAAGAAAACGGGTGACATTGAAAAGCTAAGACAAGACAACTCAATGAGATTTTTGAGTTATTCAAGAAATATTTTTTACCGCCTTTAGTAGCACTACTACTTTATCTACTCAGACAGAAGCTTGCTTTAAAATTAAAATAAAAAAAAATTCAAACAGATAAGTCGTCTGTTGCAACAAATATAAATATCTATTTGAAATATCCCAACAGCTCAGTCATCTGTGATAATAGATGGAAATGTTCATTTGATAACTAAATCAGAAATGTCATCTGTTACAATAGATATCAATATCTGTTTGAAAATTTCCAATAGCTCAGTTTTCCGTCACTATAGATGCAAATGTCTATTTGATAATTAAATCAGATATGTCATCTGTTGTAATAGATATTATTATCTATTTGAAATTCTCCAACAGCTCAGTTGTTTGTTGCAACAGATTTCATTGTAATTGATTTAGGTGGAACTAGGGATAAATGAATGAACTCCTCATTAACTTAATGTTAAGATTAATAATAGTACCTACATCAATCTAGGTAGAATGAGGGATGAATGAATGAGCTCATAGGGTCAACTACAAATCCAATTGAGTCGTTGTATTTGCATGGTGTTAGTATTGGGTTTATCCCAATTCGAGTCGTCGATCGATCACTCTGAGTTGAAATGAGTTCTCATTAACTTAATGTTAAGATTAATAATAGTACCTACATCAATCTAGGTGGAACTAGAGATGAATAAATGATCTCAAAGGGTCAACTATAATTTCAATTGAGTCTTTTGGTAATTGCATGATGAGATGGTATTACATTCCTCCCTACCAGAGTTGTCGATCGATCACTCTAAGCAGAACCGATTCTAACTACCTCATATGTTCAACTAATACCTTAATTGAATAATCTGGGACTAGGGGTGAGTTCTCATAGGGTCAACTACAACTTCAATTGAGTCGTTTGGTAATTACATAATGAGACGGTACTACGTTCCTCCCAGAAAGAGTCATCGATCGATCACTCTGAGCCAAATCGATTCTTACTACCTCATATGTTCAACTGATATCTTAATTGATTAATCTAGGATTAGGGGTGAGTTCTCATAATGTCAACTATAATAGATGACAAAGCCTATCTGATAATTTACAATAGATGGGTAAAATATTGTGACATATAACTTAATCCATTTGATAATTTACAATAGATGGGTAATCTGTCGCAATAGATGACTTTATTTGTTTGATAGTTTACAATAGATTCATGATATGTTGCAATAAATAACATAATCTATTTGATAGTTTACAACATATGTGTAATATATTGCAACAGATTACCTAATCTATTTGATTTGTTCCTACAGAAAAGATATCTGTTGCAACAGGTTGAACATTTATTTATATATAATTTCAATTGAGTTCATATGTTAGACTAATACCTTAATTAAATATGAGTTCTCATAGGGTCAACTACAACTTTAATTGAGTCTTTTGACAATTGCATGATGAGACGGTATTGTGTTTTTCCCGATCAGAGTCGTTGATCGATCACTCTAAGCTGAACCGATTCTTACTACCTCATATGTTAGACTAATACCTTAATTGATTAATCTAGGACTAGGGTACTAATACCTTAATTGAATAATCTAGGAATAGGGGTAAGTTCTCATATCAATTGAGTTTTTTGGCAATTTTATGATGAGACGGTACTGCATTCATCCTGACCAGAGTTGTCGATCCATAACTCTAAGCCGAACTAATTCTTACTATCTCATATGTTCAACTAATACGTTAATTGATTAATCTAGAATAGGGTACTAATACCTCAATTGAATAATCTGGGACTAGGGGTGAGTTCTCATAGGGTCAACTATTGATTAATCTAGGACTATGGGTGAGTTCTCATAAGGTCAGCCACAACAGATGGCAATGCCCATTTGATAATTTACAATATATAGGTAATCTATTGTGACATATGATAATCCATTTAATAATTTACAATAGATGGGTAATCTGTCGCAACAGATGACTTAATCTGTTTGATAATTTATAATAGATTCGTAATCTGTTGTTATCTAATCTAACTGATAATTTACAACAGATGAGAAATATGATGCAACATGTTGAACATTTATTTTTTACAATTTTCATTGAGTTCATATGTTAGACTAATAGTACCTAAATTAATTAATCTAGGACCAGGGGTGAGTTTTCATAGGGTCAACTAGAGTACTCAGTCAATTACAACTTCAATTGTTTTTATATAATTTCAATTGAATTACCCTTTTGGCAATTGCATGATGAGAGGGTTAAAAATTACGCATATATTTTATGATTTTAAAAATAATTAAGATCAATTCGGACCAAATTAATATTTTCAAAATTTGTCATTCTTTTTCAAAATACAAATCAACCCATACAAAATATTTCATCATTTCAAATCTCGAGTTCTCGCTCTTTCTCTCCTATTCTCACTCAACAATATAGTACAGACAACAACTACTCAACAAATTTGCTTAACCCTCCATAACAGATCATTTTTCTTCTCATTTTCGACCACGTAGGTATTATTTTTGACTTTATTCTTGCTTGTATCAGTCATTTTCTTTGTCTTCATAGGCAACAGTGTTCGAGAAGAGCTCTATATTTGTTAGTTTTTTTCTAAAAAATAAGGGTTTTTAAGTTAATGATGAAAAACAAAACTTTTAGTTGTATTATCTTCGAGAATGAGTTTACAATTTTGAGTTTTGATGGTAAAATCGTAGGAAGAACTCGATAAATCCCTAGTTTCCATTGCAGTGTTCCGTTGACTGTCGTGGTATTGTTGGATGGTGTTTGTGGTGTTGGTGGTGGTGGTGTTTTTGGTCATCGTGGTAGCACTGGTGGTGGCATTAATTGGTGGTGTTTGTGGTGGCTATCGGTGGTGTCGATATTTGTGGTGTTTATTTGTTGGCATTGGTTGGTGGTGTTTGTGGTGGTGGCTGTTGGTGTGTCGGTATTCGTGGTGTTTATAATATATTTTTTAAAATTTATGCATACATCAATTGTAATGTAATTTTTATTTTTCTTTATTTGTAGGTAAAACATGTCTCCCAAAAGAAAAGAAAGTGAAAGTGGATCAACGTCTGACCACCCAAAAAAAAGGCTACAGTACAGAGGGATTCGAAGGAGCTTCCTGAACAATCTCATTCAGAGAAAAGTAAAACTAAGGAGAGATATAAAAACAACGTTGAGAGAGGTGGACAAGGGTCTGTAGATGGTGATAAAGAAAATAAAAGTGAGAAAGAGAAGGAATTGGAGAGTGAGAAAAAGAAAGAGGATGATCATCAACATGATGATAATAGATCACCAATGGGACGTGAATTAATATCGACATCCCAGCATGATCCTGTTAAAACTTTTAGTATTGATAGGTTTCAAGTTTTCATGCCGATAAATGACCCAGAAGCCAAAAAACTAACTGGGCAAATTGTACTTAAATGTCAGATGGGGAAATTTTTTGAACATTTTATGAAAATTATGAAGAACGAAAACATAGGTAGACTTTTTAAGAAGAGCTGCTTTGGACGTTTTCTTGAGCTGCCTAAAGACCCCTCTGCCCGTATCCGTTTCCCTATGATGATGGTATATGGTCTTCTCAAGTTCAGAATCAAGTACGTGGGGATGATAAAGATCCGAAGGAGGGGGTAAAAAAAAGATGGATGAAATCTAGATCAACTACTGTGGCATGCTTGTTTATTTTGGCTTTCAAGAGTTTTCCATAGTGACGGGCTTGAGATGCCATCGTCCAGAAGGACCACAACCCCACAAAAGATCCAAGGCAAGAAAACGCAAGGAAAAAATAGATGGGTTATTTGATATTGATAGATGTGGCTAAAAAGCATCGGATTTGTTGACAGATCTCAAGGATAAAACTATACCAGAGCAGTACAGGGAGCAATTGTGCTTAGTTTGGTTTGCCCATTTGGTTATATTGGTAAGAGACGTCAACAAGGTTATAGAAGATGATTTGTTGGCGCGTGCTGAGGATTTTGATAAATTCAACAACTATCCCTAGGGATATGACAACTTCTACTTGACTGTCCAATATTTACTGAAAAAGCTATCCTCAGGGACTACCACATTATACGGCTTTCCTTGGGCTTTCATGGTAAAATTAAACGCTAATTTTACTCATCCATTAATTTATATTGAATATAGTTATAATGAATTTTTTTTACTTGCTTCCTGTTTACATTTTTTAGGCTTGGGCATTTGAAGCCATTTCTCTCCTCCGAAAGTAGTTAATGGATTACCCGGATAAGGTTTCTCATCCAAGGATGTTTAGGTGGTTGGCTGCAAAGAGCAAAACCAATATTAAGGAGGTTGATATCTTTAACCCTTCGGATGATGCAGTACATCTTTTTCAAGTAAAATAATTTTACTCAAAGAAAGATATTGAACAGATGTTATATCTGGTGCAACAGATGTTATATCTGAAGCACCATATGGGACATCTGTTATGACAGGGTACGATTGATATCTTGCATCAGATTACCCATCTGTTGCTTTGGTTCTCTGAACCTAACTCCTAACAGATTAACCATCTACTGTAAATTATACAACAGTTGTGTAATCTGATAACATATTGTTCATCTGTTGTGATGTACAGATCATCTGTTGCATAACAGATTACCCATCTTGTGCAACTGTTGCAACAGATGATTGATATTTTGCAGGAGATTATCCATGTGTTGCTCTATTTCTTTGAACCAGACTCAAACAGATTTTAACCATATACTTCAAACTATGCAACAGATGGGTCTTTTTTTTAAATGTAGCCCAACTGTGAAAATTATTATATTATATGATTTAAATACATCTGTCTTTTTTTTCTTTTTTATAGGTTGTGCATCAATGGATCATGCCTACTTAGGAGGAGCCAGTGATGACTTCTTATATTATTCTAGGTCATGTTGATACTATAGCAAACCCAACGGTGGAGTTAATAAAGAAGGAATTGGCTGGAGCAACAGCCATAAGAAGAGCAGTTAGGCAAGGTCAGCCTATTGTTGAGGCTCTTTATAACCAACCTACTAAGGCAGATCCGAGTGCTTCTTCTGGTGGAGTTGTTGGTGTTGGTGGCAGGCATACTGATGCTGCTACCACTCATGATGATGAGCATATTTATGCTCAAGAAAGAATAAATATGTTTGAAAACACCTCTTTTTACCCTTAGACAGGTCCCTCTTACCCCTTTTCACCCTCGTGTTCTTGTTGCGAATGTGAAGAGTGCAAGGACAGAAAGGATAAACTCTTTGAAAAAGTAGAGGCTATCTCTAAAGCTATCGAGAAATTCAAATCTAAGAGGTGTGTTATACCATCCAAGAAGGTGAGGGAGCCATACACTCTTACAGTGTTGGTTAGGAGAAAGAAAAGAGCAATTAGAGACGTACTCTTCGGGCTGAAATCAAAAGAAATTGCAATTCCTCTTTCTCCAAAAGTTGTTGAAGTTCAGGGGCCAGTCAAGAAAGTGAACATATATGCGGAACTTGGCGTCTAAGAGAAGAGGGATCTACGACAGTCCAAGAATGCCAAGCCAGGCGCACCAGATTACCCCAGGCCTCTTTTTTCCCCCCAATACTTCCAGACTATGACTGATATGCGTATGCCGTACGAGGACAAGGCAAGTTTACTTTTCCTAACCTAGCCCTTCTAATCTACCCCATGAATAAGAAGCTACGCAACAGATTTCACATCTATTGCAATAACTGGGTATACTGATGCAACTGGTAGTGGTTCTGTTGTAACTTATTATCCATCTATTGCATAAGTTGCATTGGATTATTGATTCAGAGAACCCTATACAATAGATGGACCATTCGTTGCATCTTTACAATTACTAACCTATTTAAAAATTAACTTCTTATATCACGACATGTTGACATAATTCTCTGTCTTATGAGGAAAAGGCAATTAACGTACCGGGAAGTTTATGACACTGTCGAGAGGATAATGGACCTCGACTTCGGCAAGAAGCTCAAGGATAGGTACGATCTACTCAATGGGAAAGCGTTAGCCCTTGGCATGGGACATGATTTCCTAGTTCCTACATTGGTCTTAGATAAAGAAAAAATGATAAAATATGTAAGAGGGGAGAGGCCCAATCCACACGACAAGAGCTGGACCGAGGTAAAAAGGATTCTTTCAGTCATTAGCATGAAAGTAATATATTATCGGGCTGTTGAGATACTACTCGATGAGGGAAAGATCAATGTTTATGACTCCAACATACCTCTTATCGACGATTTTGATCTTTTTCTCCTCGTGGAGCCACTGATGGTGCTGTTGCCCATCTTGTTGTGGGAGAGTAAGCTGATGAATCATTTGCCAAAGGAAGTATTGATGAAGAAATCATGAGATTTTGAAGGTCGAAACAAGGGAATGATCCTTCCAAAAGATTATGCCGCTAAAGTGAGCGGCTCGTACGCTCTTGTACAAATCAAATATTTGCTGACCCGCACAGAAATGGCCGAGCCAACGAATTTTCTATGCAACAATACTGTGGCAAACCTGCAAGAAGTTTGGGTTTATGGGGTTCTAACTGGATGCTTGAAGCCTGTGTATATAGAAGAGCCTGTGAAATAGCAATTTTTAATTTCAACTCACCCTTCACTTTATTACATGTACATGTAGATGTAGTGGCAATAATTTTTTTTATGAAAGTTGAGTTTTTTGCAATGCAATAGATTGTCAATCTGTTGTAAAATATATTTAATCTATTTTGGCAGATAGTTTATCTGTTGCAATAGGTTGGTCATCTGTTGCATTATGCCAATGTCATTTCTATGAATAATCTAATAATCTAAGTCTAATCTGTTGCAACAGTGGAAAGACCTGGTTGATAATTTTCAATAGATGACCTAAATTTTACAACATATGCCTAAATCTTTTTGAAATTTTCCAACAGTTACGCTTGAATATCCATGTGTTCGACAACACCAAACCAGTAGCAAATACACACACCACCATGAAAATTTCAGCAATTAGGCTTGAATATCCATGTGCCCAACAAGACTAAACCAGTAGCAATAACGACAATAATTTAGTATCTTCTTGCTCGATTTTGTTTCTCTTCAGAAGCCTTGACTTTGTTCAACAAACCCCAGATTACACGATTTGCTTGTGAAGGGTGTCGTTCTTCATATCAATCAAAGTAATCACATCCACCTAATTTTTTTAAAAAAAGAGAACACAATTACAAAACAATTACAAGTTAATAATTAATCAACTAATTAAATAAAAAAATATTGCCTTTGAAATCTTACAAGTAAAAAATCTACGACCCAGATTTTGTTGAGTCCAAGAAGTCTTTAACAGAGCTTCATGATCGTATTTACAATATCAAAAATCTTTATCACAAAAATAGTGGAAGATGCGCTCGACATTGTCAAGCTCAGTTGAAAAAAATAAAAGAAATAATTTGAAGAATTTAGATAGATAAAAGAAGATGATGAAGAAGAAGATTTGGGAATTTAGGGTTAAATTTTAGGAGGAAGATGAATATATAAGACAATGGGGGGGGGAATGACTGTTGGGGGCCAAGTGATGGCAAGTCCGCAAAATGTGCCAGATTGACACATTTGATGCCTATTTTATTTTATGTGTTTAAAATGAACATTGTCTACTTGATGCCTATTTTATTTTAGGTGTTTGAACTGAACACCGTAGATGGGTTCCGCCTTTTTAATTTCAATTCACTTTAATCTTTTTACACGTATAGGCAATTTTTTATGTCCAATGAAAGTTGAATTTTTATAATGCAACAGATTCTCCATCCGTTGTAACAGTTATTCTACCTATTCTGACATATAGTTTATCTGTTGTAATAGATTGGTCATCTATTGTATTATCTTGATGTTTCTATCTAAGTCCATCTGTTGCAACAGTGGAAAGACCTGTTTGATAAATTCCAACAGATACCTACCTGTTGCAACATATGTCTAAATCTGTTTGATTTTTCCAATAGATGTGTCATCTGTTGCAATAGATACATTATCTGTTGTAATATTTGAATCTAGTATTCCTTTTCAATTAATAAGTTCAAATCTAAAGGAATAAATAAAATTCATAAACAAAATAAAATAAATTGAAGCCTTCAGAAATTAGCTGAAATAAGTCAACGAATAAATGAAATGTAAAAAAATTATTATGGGTACAAATCTCAAAAAATACATCAACAACAATTTAAGTATGATGCCAAGGATTACTTTGACAGGCTCAAGCTATAAAGATCTACTCAGTATGGACAAGTTTTCTTCATTCGGTGCTATGTAATTTGCCTTTGCTCGTCGTGGATCTTTATTGTCGCTTACGTATGGTTTTTGTGCTTTCTGTTCTCCATATTTCCATAAAAAGAGTAGCATATTGTCAATGTTATTCAGCAGTAGCTTCTTCTACATCCACCTGGAAAGCCAGAATTGGTCAATGCTAATCACGAAGATACAATAAAATAAAAAAGGATAACTCATCTCTTCTAGCAAATCAAACAGGTTTTCCTCCCATTTTAAATTATCCCAAATAGATTATATTTCTGTTGCAATAATGAATCAACTATTGGGATAAATTTCTACATGAGAAAGACCCTGCATGATAATTTCCAGCGGATGAACCATCCGTTGCAACATATAAATCATCTGTTACAGTAGATAGATCATCTTTTAGTACAAATAAAAGCAGTACGAAGAGCTATTTGATTTGATAAAATAGACGAGACATATGTCGCAACAGATACTTTATCTGGTGTAACAAGTTAGTCAACTGTTTCAACAGATGTATATATATGTTTGATAATTTTCAGCAGATGTGTCATCTGTTGAAACAGATATATGTCTGTTTGTTTTGTCAGTTGGAAGACATATATATTCACCTTTTTCAGCTCGTGCTGCTCTCCTTTAAACATTGTACGTTGCTCAGTGCAACACACAGACAGAGGAGTTACAATTTCACCTTTTTGGAATCTTGATAATGCCCTGGAAATCGCTCTCCTTTTCCTCTTAGCCCTAATATCTAATGGAGAGAATGGAAATAAAATTCTCTTTGATGGAATGAGACCCCTCTTAGATGTCAAATCCTTTACAGAAGCAGTTAATGCATTAATAGCATTAATCACTACATCATGTTTCGCTCTGCAGTCTTGACATTTTCATGCAGAACATTCGCTGGGAGAGGTAAAATTTATATAACCAGTATGATCATACTCATAATGGTTTGCTTTAAATACTGTAAGAGAAGCATCATTAGCACCAACAACAGTACCACCAACAGCTCCATCACCACTAAGACAATCTACAACAACAATCCCACCCTCCAAAATTATTCTTCTTGTAATGGTTGTTGCTTTAAACAATTCCATTTTTATTCTATCAATGACCTTAGGGTTCGATAAAGTTTGCACAGATCGTAAAGTAAGAAAAATGGTATCTTCAACTCTCGATTGGTCAGAACTAGCGATGGATACACAATCTAACATAAATCATTATATATATTAGAATGATGATTAGATCATTCAAAACAAATCATTAATTAAAAGAAAAAATTAATTATAATTATACTTACTGCATCCTTCGGGGGTTGAAGAGATCAAGAAATTTTATATTTTTATCAGTTTTAGCCGACAACCATCTCAAGATTCTTGGACAGGAAACTCCTTCCTGGTAGTTCACTTGTTGTCTCAAATAAGGAATGGGTTCAAACGCCCAAGCCTATAAAGTAACACCAATAAATTAAAACCATTATTGAGTAAAAAAAATGAATGATATCATAATAGAAGAAAGAAACATTTACCATGAAAGCCCACGGGAAGCCATATAAGTTGACTGTCTTTGGCGCTAACGGAGTCTACAAATATTTGACAGTTATTTTAAAGCTTTCATACCCCCAAGGATAGTTGTTAAATGCCTCAAGATCCTCGGAGAGCTTTATTAAACTGAGGCTTATATTGTTGTTAACTTCTCTCGCCCAAAGAATATTATGTACAAACCAAACCAAGCACAATGACAGCTTGTGCTTCTTTGAAAGTCCTTTACCTTTCAACGCTTCTATCAAATTTTTGTTTTTGAAGCTTAGACCAACAATGGACACCAGGTCATCATGATCACACGACTTACCTTTGCCCTTTTTTGGGTGTGGGGGGTGCTTTTTTGGGGTTAGAATAGGTATAACTTGAGAAGGAGAATAATATTTTAGTCCAGTAACTATGGGAAACTCCTTCCAACCAAAATAAACAGGCATGCCATAGTAATTTATTCACACCTCATCCATCTTATCTTTGTTTTCATACATAAACCTACGCTTGAGAAATTCCTAAACCATTTTCATTTAGAAACGAGCATTGTCGTCCTCCGACAAATCAAGATATTTCCCAAAGCAGCTGTCCCTAAAATAAGCATCCAATTTTTGTTCTCAAAGTATTTTTTTGAAGGCGTCGAAAGATTTTCCCATGACTGACTTAACGACGAAATCACTCGTTAAATCTGCGGCACCATCGTACTCAATCTCACAGGATAACGATCAATGCTGAAGGTTTTGACCATCTCTTCGGTGGAAGGGCTATTAGCATTTGCATTATCTCTTTTGAAATATTCCTCCTCCCCGTGTTCATCATATTCTGCTCCTGATTGAGATAAAGCTTGTAAAGCAAGCTCATAGAGTGGTGGATGTAGCCTACCTGCTTTACTTGTTCCTTTACTTGGACTTGATTACGTTTCTGTTCTTTTGGGAACCATATTATCTAAAATTAACAAGAACATAAAAAAATATATTATAGTTGATTAATGCATCATTAAAAAGGATAAAAGTAAATAAAACAAGAAAAATAGTAAAATAACAGTTGCAACAGATCACCTATCTGTTGCATCAGGTAGTATATCTGTTGCAGCATATAACTAAACTGTTACAGTAGATAAGTAATTTGTTGCAATAATACAAACTGTTAAGACAGATGAATGGTCTATGCAACAGATCACATATTATTACAACATATGAGTGATCCATTGGGATAGTTAAATAACTTGTTATATCGGATGAGTAATCTGTTGGGACAATACAAAACAAATTACTCGTCTGTTGAGAAAAATGAATGGTCTGTGCAGCAGATCACACATCTGTTGCAAAATTATCTATTGCAATATATGAGTGATCTGTTGGAACAGTTAAATAACCTATAGCAATGGCTGAGTAATTTGTTGCGATAATACAAAATATATCACTCATCTGTTGAGAAAGATGAATAGTCTGTACAATAAATCAACTCTATTATAACATCATCTGTTATAATATATGAGTGATCTGTTGGAACAATTAAATAATTTGCAGCAACGGCTGAGTAATCTGTTGTGATAATACAAAATAATCACTTATCTGTTGAGAAAGATAAATAGTTTGTGCAATAGATCACACACATGTTGTAATATATGAGTGATCTGTCAGAGCAGTTAACTAACCTGTAGCAACGGCTGAGTAATCTGTTGCAACAATACAAAATATATCACTCATCTATTGAGAAAAATGAATGGTCTGTGCAACAGGTCACACATCTATTACAACACATGAGTGATCTGTTGGAACAGTTATCAACGGTCAATATTATTTAGATTTCTTCCAACATAGAGTCGTCTATTGTGGTAAATGAATGATCAGTTAAAAAAATCAAGTCTTGGATATTTTCTGTTGGAAGAGTTGATAGGATTTTATCCAACAGGAGGTTCATCTGTTGTATCGGATCATTAATCTGTTGGCTCTTCTATTGCATCAGATGGTTAATTAGTTGCATCAAATTGTTTATCCGATGCTTAATCTGTTGCAACATATGGTAAATCTATTGTATTTGATAGTTAATCTGTTGCATCAGATGATTAATTAATTACATCAGAATTATAATCTGATGGTTCCTCTAGTGCATCAGATGATTGATTTGTTGCATCATATGGTTAATATGTTACACCAGATGGGTAATCTATTGGAGGAAACAAAAAATAGTAGCACGATTTTGTTCAACAAAAAATAGCAATTTCATCATTTTTACCAAGAACAAGAACAGAACAAATCAACTCAAATTGTTGTTTTGTTTTTATATACACAAACAATAAAAATCAAACTTCAAAAAAATGCAACAAATAATAAAATATTATAATTTACTTCAAAAAGAAAAGAGAATAAATACCAGAAATAGGGTTTTATTCAGACCGCATTTCAAATTAATGCAATAAATATTTAAATTATTAACCAATATTATAAGAGAAGCTGACTCAAGTTCCTCATTTTCTTCAAAACTAAAAAGGCCATAAAATTTTACCTGTGAAAAAAAAAAGGAACGATGAAGAATTCAAAGCTGTTGTGGTTGGAGAGCAAGGCTGTCATGTCGATTGAAGGTTGAAATCAAAAACAAACTCGAAGCTCAACTATTTGTAGTCGGATGTTAAAGTCGTCGAGGATTGAAATGATAAATTTGCAGAACAGTTGGTTGGGAGAGAGTTGAGAAAAGTTGTTGAGAGAGGAATGAGAGACAGGTTGATTTGAATTAAAGAGGGAAACTCGAAGCCCAACTATTTGTCGTCGGAGGTATAAGTCGCCGAAGGTTGAAGGGAGAAAAGAGGGGAACTCGAAGCCCAACTATTTGTTGCCGGAGGTAGAAGTCGTCGGGGGTTGAAGAAAGAAATTTTACAGAACTGTTGGTTGGGAGAGATTTAAGAGAAGCTATCGAGAGAGAGGAGAGAGTGGTTGATTTGGATTGAAGAGGGGTGTGGGTTGGGTTGATTTGTATTTTTGAAAAGATTAGAAAGTTTTAAAAATATTAATCAAGTCCACAATTAGCTTAATCAAGTTTTCTAATGACGTTTGACCCTATCTATTGGTCAATGTCACCAATCCTTCATTCAAGACTTAAAAGACACCTTTCCTTCAATTTTCTCTAGGAACTTGCGCCTCTTCAAGTGTTTTATTGGATTCTTATGTAAATATATATTGTATTAGAGTATATTAAATGTGTGAAGATCTTACAAAAGTGATTTAAAATTTTTCTCCCTTTACTAAAATATTTCGCAATAGATAAAATTATTTTTTTACTATATTTTTAAATATTTAAGAATAGTTTTTAAATTATTACTCAAATATTTTAAACCAACTAAAATTATGTATTGATTTTCTCCTTATTTGAGTTATTTGCAATTTAGGACTTTAAACCTACTAATATTGTATATTACTCTTTCCTTATTTAAGACTCTAATATATAAAGATATAAAAATACACAAAATCCTAATTTTAGTTGAGAGTTGTACCTAAGCACTCCTAATTATAATGGAGAAACATAAAAATTGTGGCTTATTATTTAATTTTTTGTTTAAGTCTTCTTTCGCTATTTAGGTTTAGGATTTAATAGCTTACAAGTTTAGGATTTAACATAACTTATAGATCATAAGTTTAGGATTACATTCATTTTTTTTCTCTTCTCCTTATCAACAATTGTTCATTCGCAGAATGTGGGCCATAGAGTTCTTTATCTAGATGAGCATTAGAGTTGTATTTGAGATATGTAGGAAGGACTTTCCTTTTATATAATGGTAAAATTAAGCTATGAGATTGCACAAAATAATGTCGCATGAATTCTTGACAAATATGGAGAAAGAAGCATGTGTTTGAGAGAATCTGAAACATGTAGTGATGAAGAATATATAAATGATTATTTTTTGAGTAAAAAGTGATTATCATCAGAAATGAAAATTAAACAATGAATGTGATCAAAAGAATTAATAATTATAGATGATTTTAACTACAAAACCTAATAATGTTTGTGATTAAAATATAATTATTTGTTGTGAGTGGTTTGACTCTTTCAAGAGGTGAATGAAGTCACGTAGATGAGCATAGTAATTTTATCTTATTGATTACAATGATGATATGATACATTAGTATATACAACGCAACTCAAACAGATACTCTCCAAGAAAGTGACCGAAAAACTAGATAATCTATGAACTACTATATTTTAAGAGAAAAAAAATACATATAATATTTTTTTTGCAAGTAATAAATTTGGTTAATCTTTAAGATCGCCAGTCACTAACAAGCAAACATTTTCCTTTTAATTGAATTTTCATAAACAATGTAACTGTAATATCATAAGTAGGATTCGAAGAGGAAGGAGTCTATCAAGTGTTACTTTGTGAAAATCGGAAAGGCCCGAGGAGCTAGAGTGGAGTGTACTTAACTAAAGTTATGACTATTATATTTTACTTATTTATAAGTTGCAAGAACTCGACAAAAATGAAATACCTCAAATTGAATGACCAAAAGTAAAAACACTCCAAAATAAGTGAATTCTAGCAAATACTCATAGTCCAATATACACGATTACCTAAAAATCAAGACATATAATCAAGTGTATATTCGTCTTTTTCAATCAAAAAATTCTAAATTATAAGAATTATTAAAATTTAGAATCGTCCATTGACAAATTCATTCATAGTCATAATTAATCTTACTTTTTATTTAGTCCGAAATGAACGTAATATGAAAAAGGTAAAGACTCGATCAATAAGGGATCAAGAGGTGAATTTTCTCAAGACAATTCAATATATTTTAAGTGATGCTCGATATTCTTGGTGATCATACACATCATAGGGAGGTCCAAAATTCTACGTTCTGAAATCACAAAAAAATCTAAGAAAGATGAATCAAAAGAATATTATAAAATTATACTTACAATTTTGATAAAATAAAATAACTCTATTCATTTGTTTTGTAATTTACAGTTTATTTTTTTGATAAAATTTATTGTCAATGTCCACATATATATCTTAATTTAAAAAAAAAAGTGTGTCAAATATTCATTTAAATGAATACACAAAATATAAGTGCAACGCACGTACACTAATCTAGTAATATTAAAAGTGTGAAGACCCTTAGAAAAGTGATTTGAACTTTTTGCCCTTCATTAAAAGACTCTGTAATAGACCAAAATGTCTTTTCCCTATATTTCTCAAATAAAATTCTAATTGTAAATAAACATTAGTAATATTATATTCTAAAAATTCTAAAAATATCTGAAATTATGAGCGGCATGGGACTAACGAATATGAGATGATTAACAACCTTTTCAAGGGCCTTAAAAGACATCAAATGTCACATCTGTTTAAACTTGATCAAATAGGTAAATTTTTGTTGCTCTCTATCTTAATTTAAGTGTATTTGTTTAATTAAGCATAATATTTAAGAAATAAAAAGAGACTATTATTAAGACTATTAGATTCAATAATCTCTTTTTATTTCTATAATATATATATATATATATATATATATATATATATATATATATATATAAAATCTATATCTATATCTATATCTATATCTATATCTATAATATATTGAAAGTGTGAAAGCTCTTAAAAAGGTGATTTAAACTTTTTACCCTTCATTAAAAGACTTTGCAATAGACAAAATTGTCTTTTCATTTTTTTCCTTATTTACTATTTAATTATTTTCCAAATAATGTCCAAAAATATATTTGATTAGGATTAAAATATATGATAAGACCTTTATTAAATTAGGAGTCATAAAATACATATATAACAAAAGGTAACAAAAATCATGTACAAAAAGGACTCCTAAAAAAGGATTTCTCAAATTTTTCCCAAAAATATTAATATTAACATCTATAAAAATCGTTGTCTTTTTAGATTTTGTCAATGTTTTTCCTACAGAAGGTAACAAAAATCGTGTACAAAAAAGACTCCAAAAAAAGGATTTATCAAATTTTTTCCAAAAATATTAATATTAACTTCTATAAAAACCGTTGTCTTTTGAGATTTTGTCATCGTTTCTTCTCTCAACCCCTTTTTCATCAATTTTTTTTCTTGCAGACGTCGAGTTTCAAGTTGATTTTTAATTGCTGGTTTGAGATTTTAGGGTAATGATTTTGGAAAAATCCTTTAGATTTTGTCATCGTTTAGCTTTAGTTTGGAAAATCATTATTTTTTAATATGTATTTGTTGGTTTCTAATATTTGATGATTTTGTTGTATTTTAAGTTTAATTAGTATTGTGTTATAATAGATGTTATGTAATCAATTTTGTCGGAAAGCAGTTAGATAAAATACCAACAATATACATGTTGAAATTTTAAGTATTCCTTTTACTGTTTGAGCATCTTTTTAATGTGATGTATTGGAGCATAGAGAATTCTTTATATAAACAAAATAATTCAACGTGGGTTGTCTCTATTTGGATCATGTTTATATTGCTTCTTGTGACCTAGACATCTTTATTCTTTAGTATTGTTCTTATTGAATTGGAGTTTTTAATCTTTAGTATTGATTGTATTGCTTATTTTCAATGAGTTATTAATTTATTTTAATTAGTGAATTCTATTTGATTTTCTTGTGTTTGTGTTCAATAAATACTTTAAATTTTTTCAACTGCATTATTAGGTTATTTTAGCTCTGTTTTGTAGGAACAACGTTGATGAACGAGCCACGATACAAAGTCTTATTCGATATCTTTCTACTTCTAGCATGATCACGTATATATTTATTTATATCGCATATACATAATACAATTGGGACCTCGATATCTGTTTACCGTATCGAAGATTATATTCTTTTTTTTTTCATATTTGGTCCCTAAAAAGGATTTTGACTTTAGATCCTTGAGAAATCTCTTTTCTTACTACCTTTATATTTTAGGTTGTAGGTTAAGAGATTCTTTTGTATGTTATGCATCAGTAGTGTAGGTTTCGAAATCATCGTGGCAATCAAAGGAAAATATTACTATTTTTGTATATACCCATTGCACATCTGAATCGTAGTGGATATTAAGAAACTTCTTTGAAAAAAAATAAAGGTTTGCTTATTTTTTTCGGTTATATATCTCAGTTTTACCCTTTTCTCAATTCAGGTTGACTACAGGTGTTTGTTTTAGGTAGTTGACGTTTGTCATATTTTCAGGTGAAGAAAGATTTATGAGTAGCTCTAATCCAACAATGCGGGTGGGTATGTTGGGAAGCCAATGACTTCGAAAATTTCAGGTGAGGGTCCTCTAGTGAAGAAAAAAGCGAGTTTACTGTTGCTGTAGAGGATGTTGTTTACTCCTATTATGATTATGTAAATTTTTGAACTGGATGCTCAAATGTGAAATCTAACAAGCTTCTTCTATTTTATGTATATATTTTATATCTATCTTCGTTACACCCACTGCTTTTTGGGTGTTTACATATTTTCTTAAGCCTGAGGTTTATTGAAAATAAATGATTTACCTTTGAGGTAGGGATAAGGTCAACATACATTTTTTTTATTTTCCCGTATCCTACTTTGTGGGATACATCAGATATGCTCATACTATTATTTTTTAAGTTCTTTATTGTTATGAAGGTACTGCTAAAGCAAATCAATTTCTGTTTTATTCTTTGATCTCAATTTATAATTTTGTTTCTTTTAGTCATATTAAACTCTCTCTACCTATTTTTATCTTGATTTAAAAAAAAATATCTATGTCTAATTATTTTTATAATAACACACACTATTATATTAATGAGCATACTAATTATTCATTACGGGTAAGGTCTGATGCATACACACTATTCTTCTATGACCTCACATGTAAGATTATATTAGGTATGTTATTATTGTTGGTGTACACTACACAAAATAATCATATTTTTTATTGTATTTAGTACTTTCAAAGGGTCGCAACAATGAATAGGATCTTGAAGTTTGTCATCCATGTTCCCCTTGAATGTGCCTTATGTGAAGGGGATGATGAAGCATTCACACATCTTTTCTTTGATTAATCACACACACGTCACCTTAAAGGGCAGATTACTTCGTTCGCTAGGCGATCCCAGGCTTGATGTGGCAAAAAAGAAGAGTGGTTGTGCCTCGATTGCATATGCCTTTGCCTTAATCATTTATTGTGTATTTGGCGTGAAAGAAACTCCATGAAATCTCAGAGGGGCCAGTTCAACACTAACAGAGTGTGTAGTAGAAAGATTACAATGCTTGTGCACATCAAGGACAGTACTAATGTAAAGTGGCAAGTTACACGGAACTGAATTATTTTTCTTATTATGGTTGTATTGTATAATGATAGTAGCTAAGATAGAGTTTGATATATGATCTTTGTAAGTTGAGAAGTAGCGTATTAGCGCTACTTGACTATGTAATTCCAAATTTTGATTAATAAAATTCTGCTTGTTCAATAAATAAAAATTAAACTATATAAGAACTCCTAATATCTAGAAATTTAATATCTAACATCTCTTTTTTGTCTACATAAAAAAAATAACAAAAAACATTAATACCAAAAAAGAAAAAGGATTTTTTGTGAAGCAAGACTCAATAGTTTAGGAATGACCAATTATTTTTTTCTAATTTTATTAATTTGGTCAAAGGAAAAAAAAAACTTCCTTGTTGTCAGGTTTAGGATTTCTTAATCTTTCTGTAAATAAACACGGCGATTGTTCATAATTTCTTCCTTTAAGTTTAGTATTCTCTTTATTGAGATTAGGCACAGGTACTCCTGAGATTATATTCTAAGTTGCTATGACCTATCTAAATGTTATGGTGGTCTTATTACCTCTTAAAGTGGTTTTTCTATAATTTTGTGCTCTTTGTGTCATAGCAATTTTGGATATAGTTTAGGAGGTACTTGTGTCTTATTTGCTCTTTATTTATAAAAGTGATATTGAGGTATGCAATTTATTAATTCAATAGCTTCAGATACTATGATAATTAATGACCTATGAGTTGCTTGTTTGGTAAGATTGTATAAGAGTTGACAAAATCTTTTATAGTTGTCACAAATTGTAGGTTTTTCATGTTTATGAGAGAGGAAAAAAATATAACTTAAGAAATCTAAATTACATGTACAAATAAAATTTCAACTTCAAATTATCCTTATAATTTGAAATCATGTCAAGGGTCCTTAGTAAAATGACTTTATTCCTTATAAATAAATTTCATATTTAATTAATTTGACTTTTAATTATTTTTCTAATATTTCAAACTTCCAAATCAATTAAATTATAATTGTTAAATACTTCCTGAGTTAAATTAGGTAAAAGTTCTAATATTTAGGACTTTATACGTAAAAAAGTTTTCGTATTTAATTTTATAAAAGTTGTAAAAGGACAATGATGAAAAATGAGTAATGTTAATATTTTGGAGCAGTTTAGTTTTTGTAGAAGTTTTAAAAATCTTTATGATAATTCATTGATATGGAGCAAACATTTATCATAAAAATAATAATAATTTTTAGACGTGAATTAAATATAGTTAACGCTTTAGAAAGTTGTACCTTTGGAAAATATCTTATCTTATTAATTTGAACAATATAGACAATTTTAATATTTCTCTTCAATCATGGTAAAGATCATGAGAGTTTCTTTTTTCCTTTTAAACTTTTATTATGTCATTATCGTATGTTTATACATGATGGAGTTAAAAATTTTAATTTATAGATTCTAAATAAATTATTTGATCTTCTAAATCGCTTTTTTGTTGAGTTCTTGATAGAATATTTATGCATATCGAATGTTAGATTTGTTATTAAAAAATCATTCTAAATATTCTTTTTTATGTAGTTTTTAAGGCTCAAAACATCGATGAGATCTATAATTGAAATTGTTAATTGAATAAATCATATAATAGAGATCGAAGATGATATTGTTTGTAGGATTTTACACTGGCGAATGACGAGAGGCTATTTTTAGTGACCGAAGACCTGGAACTCAAAGGAGAAAGGTAAAGAAAGACAACCAATTTTTGCATTCTTTTATAAAAGCCTTATCACTTTGGTAACGAGATATGATTCATATGAATTGCTCCTAAACATGTGAGTTATTCAAGCTTTTATTTATGTTATTTTATAAATTTTACTTTTATTTTAAAATTTCTTTATCTGATTTATAGAATTATTTTTCATTTAAGTCTTTTCTTCTTATTGAACATTCAATTCTCTTATCATTGTTTTTAATATGTGTAGATGTTTTCTCGGACAAATTTAGGGGCATTTGATGTTTTTCCCGGTGAACATTGATCTTGTTATATATGTATTTACATTATAGTGAATGTCTATCAAGATCTAATTAGATCTAGTTGATATCTATCAGGATTTGAAGTATCTGACTTTTAGTCAGAAACTAGGATTATTTTCTCCTATAAATAAAGGGGTTTTGTTTATTGTATTCTCAATCTTATGATCTCTCATCCATCAAGAGAAATAAAGAAGTCTACCTCTTCTCTCTCTATTTATTCTTCTTGTTCTTTCTTTATGTTTCATAACACGTTATCAGCACGAGACTCTGCCAAACAAGATAAGATATAAATCTAAATGTAATTTCAAGGTTAGTAATTGCTTATGTTATCTATCTTTTGCTACTAATAATATAATTATTGTTGGATTTGAGGAAAAATAATTGGTTTGAAACCATTTATGTTTTAAATTTATTCCTCAAGAACAATATTATCAAAAGGTATGATAATATGTTGGGGTTCAAGTCCCATTGATTTATGCCTAATGCGCCTTTATATGGGTAAGACGTTGAGTTTGAATCTCAATGCACCATATTGATGATATTATGATGGCTAAGGCAAAATAATGTGTTTTTGATGAAAAGTCATGAAACTTGTCCATTAAATATGCTTCATTCCAAGAAGTGAATGTGGTAGCAATATATGATAAGTCTTACAGATGACAATTTTCTCCATTCTTAAAGTGAATGTGGTAGCAATATAGAGCAATTCTCCCTATCGCATTTATGCCTCCATTTGTTCCTGAAGTAGTAATATCATGAAAGAGGTTATAAGCTATCACAATTTGATAGGCTTAAGGCACAATTATATTTCATTCTTGGGGAATGAGAACCTTATTAATGCAAACGTGCACTTGATTGTGATGGTATCACAACTCACCTCCGAATGAGGTAGAATAACCGAGAAGAGTTATTTTGAAATCTACTTCTAAAGTAGTAAATCTGAAATTTATTCATGTAATAGTAAATCTTAAATTTACTAAAGAAAAAAGTACATGTCATGGTAAACTTGGAGTTTACTAGAATAAAAGTTCATAAATTGATATGAACGATTGTGACATCTCGAAGATGTGCATATTGAGTATTAGATATATATTGAAGAACTAGAAGATTCTTCGAGAATTGCTTATGTCACTTGTTCTCATGATAAGTTTGTTGGACCAACTAATGTTGGGATTGAATTCCTTAAATTTGGAAAATATAAAAGGTGAATATGGGCTCGTTCACCTATCATGTGATATGTTGAAAAGATGCATCAATAAGATGATCACATGTACATTCATATCAACCTACAGTTTGACATTCATAAAGCTGCTTGCTCAATAAAATTGAGTTAAGAACATAATTTTCAGATTGTGCAATCAAGAAAGTTATCTTGATGATGATGGTATGGCATTGAATGCCTTCGATAAATAGCTAAACCATTGCTAATGAGAATAAAGCTTCATCTGTTGGTCTGAAATATGATATGTTGTATACAATAACACTTGTATGCATTAGACCAATAAATTATGATTATTTCTTCCCCTCAATTGGTTCAAGGTCATGAACCAACTATTCCATCTAATAGTTTTGATGTGCGGTATACGATTAATGAATATACCATGATGCACAAAGATGGATTCCTCAAAGAAGATAGAGGATGTATGTTAGTTTTCCTAACATAAAGGGGAGATTATAAGCAGCTATGAAATATGTTAGAATTATCATCAGATCCTCATTCAAAAGATAATTCAAGTCAAATGTCGAAATCATTTCATATTTAAGCTGCAAGTGCTCCTATTTTGTGTCCATGAAGGACAAATTCTATGCATGCGTGAAGCGTGGTAGACCAATCAGTTTCAAATGAAATAATTCTTAAAAAGGATAAGGAGCAAATAATCATAATAGGAAGGCAATGTCTACGACATAACACTTCATAAAACTATATAAGAGGTTCAGGTACCTGAAAATAATGAAGTGACGAGATCTCAAAATGTTATGTCACATTCTGAACCGATACAAAATGATATATCATCAATATCTTTGATACAATATTGGCGCAATATTGTGAAAAATTATGAGGATCTTAATTCTACGTTAATTTAAGTATGCTGACGTAGAAATATTTATCAAGTGATATGAAATGATGCATCTTGGTAAGTATAAAACTTATTTGATTTGCAGTCCAGACACTTGAAAATGTCACATATAAAATATTAAATATTGTCACATGACAATTTAAATGAACACTTTCTAAGGATTCAAAATGTTTGAAGCATAAAAAAGTCTCTGAGAAACTTATTTAGAATCCTTATATTATATAAGCTTATAGCTTGTAAATTATTGGAAATCTTGGAGAGTTTTCAAAAGTAATAGATTGTCATATCCTAGTGCAAGTGGTGCACTAGTGTATCTTGCAAATACTACAAGGCCTGATATAGCCCTTTTAGTCAATTTGTTAAGCAAGACATATTTCTGCTCCTACTAGGAGACATCAAAATGGAATAAAATACATGAGTTTATTTTATTCTAAAGATTGTAGTTCCGATCTTATTGATCAAGCTGACATTAGGTACTTATTTGACCCGCATAAAGCTCGATCTTAAACAGACTATGTGTTCATGTGTGGGGATACTGTTATATCTTGGAGATATACAAAGCACTCTATCTAGCCACTTCATCGAATCATGCTGAGATAATAGCAATTCATGAAGCTAGCCGAGAATGTGTATGATTGAGGTCCATGAATATCTCATTTGAGAAAAATGGGGTTTGAAACGTGACAATGTACCCACAGTTTTATACAGAGATAATGCAGCATGCATAACACATCTTAAGTGAGGAGATAGAACGAAGCACACTTTATCAAAGTTTTTCTACATACGTGAGCTACAAATGAATGGTAATATTAACGTGCAACAGATTTGTTCAAGTGAAAATGTGGCTGATTTATTCACCAAATCTTCTCCAATTGCAACTTTCAAGAAGATGTTGCACAAGATCGAGATGCAAAGACTCAAGGATGTTCTCATTAGGGGGAGTAAATACGCGTTGTACTCTTTTTTCCTTACGAGGTTTTGTACCACTGGGTTTTCCTTGTAATATTTTTAATGAGGCAACCTATTATGCGTATGGTTAAAGATGTGTACTCTTTTTCCTTCATTAGATTTTTTCCCACTGGGTTTTTTTCTAGTAAGGTTTTAACGAGGTACAGTATCTACCAATTAGACATTCAAGAGGGAGTGTAATAAATGTATTTACATTATAGTGAATGTCTATCAAGATCTATATTGATATCTATTAGAATTTGAAGCATCTGTCTTTTACTCAAACTAGGAGTAAATTTTTCCTTTAAATAGAGGGGTTTTGTTCATTATATTCTCAATCTTATAATCTCTCATCCCTCAAGAGAAATAACAATTACTTTCTCTTTTCTCTCTACTCTTCTTTTTTATTCTTTAATAAGATCTAATTGATATCTATCAGGATTTGAAATATCTAACTTTTAGTCAGAAACTATGATTATTTTTCCCTATAAATAAAGGGTTTTTGTACTTTATATTATCAATAATATGATCTCTCATCCCTCAAGAGAAGAAATAAGAATTACTCTCTCTATTCTCTCCACTCTTTTTTTCTTGTTCTTTATTATTTTATAATAAAAAAAAAGGTTGCATGGATTTCTGGGAATACTAAAAGTGTTAGTTTTATATTGTTTTATAATACAATAATAATAGTTGCATGATTTGACCAAAATGCACGTACTAATTGTTTAGTTGTTAATAAAAGATTTGCATGTTCACTTCTTGTATTTCTTTTAATTATTATTTCTGGAAAAGTTAACTAAGCACCAAAGCACGTATTGACTGTTTACAACTATTGAAAAATAAAATGCTAAGCTTAGCTAATCACATATTAATTGGATATATTTTTTTCCTTAATAAAGTGTGATTAACAATTTTTGATAGTATATGCTTTCACTTTGTACAAAAATTTAATATATATTTTATTTGGTTGAAGCTATGGATAATTTTCGAAAAGATATTTTTTTGATTGATTCCGGCACTACACATACGATATTCAAAAACAAAAAATATTTCTCTCATCTAAAATGGGCAAGATTAATATTACTATAATTTCTGGTAGTACTAATTTGGTTGAAGGCTTCGAAAAAGCCATTATAATCTTGTCCAAGGGAACTAAACTCATCATAAATAATGTTATGTTCTCTCTCAAGTCTCGAAAAAACTTGATGAGTTTTAAAGATATCCGTGAAAATGATTATCATATCAAGACAATTGATGAGATGAATCTTGAATATCTTGGTATCACCAAGAATGTCTCTGGACAGACATGTGTTTTTGAAAAGTTTCCCTGCTTTATCTTCTGGCTATTATTGGACAAAAATGTGTGCAATTGAGGCACATTATCTATCTAGACATTCAAGGGGGAGTGTTATAAAAGTATTTACATTATAGTGAACGTCTATCAAGATCTAATAAGATCTAGTTGACATCTATCAGGATTTGAAGTATCTGACTTTTAGTCAGAAACTAAGATTATCTCCCCCTATAAATAAAGGGATTTTGTTCATTGTATTCTCAATCTTATGATCTCTCATCCATCAAGAGAAATAAAGAAGTCTCTTCTTCTCTCTATTTATTCTTCTTGTTCTTTCTTTATATTTCATAACAGATCTTGATATTTTTATTATTTTAAAAAAATAGATTTCATACTAGACAATATTATTATTTAAGTATATTTTTAATAATTAGAACTTTGACATCAACTAAAAATATATTTATTAAATCTTTTGGATTGTTTGGAGCATTTTTCTTAAAAGGTGTTTATTTTTAAAACTGAAGTGTTTAACAAAGTTTTCGAGAGAAAATAAGTATATTTGGGAAGTAGTTGAAGTTGTTTTCAGAATAAAAAATAGGTTTTCTCTAAAATATTTTTGTGAAAAACACTTTTGAGAAAATACACTTAAATGCACTTTAAATAGATTTTCGCCAACAATAATCGTTGCTCAATTTTTTATTTTTTTTTATTGAAAACGCAAGTTGCTTTCCACCTAAAGTACTTTTTTTTGAAAAATACTTTTAAAATAAATTATTTTAGAAACTTTGATTAAACATGTTATTAATAAGGTATGTAGCACTAAAATTTAGAAGTTTAAAATCAACTAAAATTTATATTATATAAATCATTTCCTTATTGGAACTATTTAACACAATTGTAAATATTTTCTACAACTTAGTTAATTTAGGATGTTGAAATTAAGTATAATTATGTACTGTTCAGGATGTCTTCAGATTTACTTTAACTAAATTAAAATGACAATTATATCATATAAATTATGTTCTTGTGTGAACGTTGTCATCTAATTTTGTGACTAAATATTTAAAATTGGGCAAACAAATACATGCAACTCTTCTT
This sequence comes from Capsicum annuum, assembly GCF_002878395.1. NCBI lineage: Eukaryota > Viridiplantae > Streptophyta > Magnoliopsida > Solanales > Solanaceae > Capsicum > Capsicum annuum. The sequence continues at coordinate 54,550,877 of NC_061119.1, read as the reverse complement.
TAATATTAATACACGTGCAACGCACGTATCCAAAACTAGTATAATGTTAAAAGTGTGAAGACACTTAAAAAAATGAATTAAACTTTTTGCCCTTTATTAAAACATTCCGCTTTAGATAAAATTGTCTTTTCAACTTTTTCCTACAATTATTATATCATTATATTTATACCATCAACTCCTAAGTATATGAAAAGAGTCCTAAAATATATGAAATAGGAATAATATATGGTAACATCTAATTAATGCAGACTCCTAAAATATATATGTTGGGAGATTTCTTTTAGCATATATAATACAAATCTCACTGTTAAATTTAACCCCTAAACGTCGAAGACGACTTCAATTTGCAAGACGGTATAGTATAAATTAAATTTTATATTTTATCTCTTTAGTCACTCAAAGTTAATTCAATAATTTGATAGTTTTTCAACTCATAGGTAATTAAAAAGTGATCGCCTAAGAGAATAACTCACCGTGTGAAGAACTTTTGGTTGAAAAACTTATTAACCTTGCTTCGCCTATGATTTTGTTAGCATTATTTTATTGATCAATTTAATTTTGTCAATCATAATTAATATTTAATTGTTTGTATTAAAAGATCTTATTACACAATGACGTAAGGAAATTGGAATTTATTACTATTCAAAATGTTTTTATTTATATATATATCAATTGCAGTGAATTTCTGTAATGTACTTCCATTTAAGTTTTTTGCAAATTTTATATTAATTGTGATTTGATTTGTTTCTATTTATTTATTTAATTGAAACTGTTGTTTAACATATCTTTAGCTAGATTCATAGCATATACATTTGTCTATCGGCTACGGATATATCTATATCTATAGTCTATAATTTATCAATAATAATAATAATAATAATAATAATAATAATAATAATAATAATAA